>NW_017306562.1:566883-586741 GCF_000935625.1 Nanorana parkeri
CAGTGTAGCTGTCCTAGTCTTATCTCCCACAGTGTAGCTGTCCTAGTCTTATCTCCCACAGTGTAGCTGTCCTAGTCTTATCTTCCCTAGTGTAGCTGTCCTGGTGTTATCTTCCCCAGTATAGCTGTCCTAGTCTTATCTCTACCAGTGTAGCTGTCCGAGTCTTATCTCCCCAGGTTAGCTGTCCTAGTCTTACATTCCCTAGTGTAGCTGTCCTAGTCTTATCTCTCCAAGTGTAGCTGTCCTAATCTTATCTCTCCCAGTGTAGCTGTGCTAGTCTTATCTCCCCAGTATAGCTGTCCTAGTCTTATCTCTACCAGTGTAGCTGTCCGAGTCTTATCTCCCCAGGGTAGCTGTCCTAGTCTTACATTCCCTAGTGTACCGTGTTTCCCCGAAAATAAGACACTGTCTTATATTTTTTTGGGCTCAGAAAAACACACTAGGTCTTATTTTCGGGGAAACAGGGTAGCTGTCCTAGTCTTACATTCCCTAGTGTACCGTGTTTCCCCGAAACTAAGACACTGTCTTATATTTTTTTGGGCTCAGAAAAACACACTAGGTCTTATTTTCGGGGAAACAGGGTAGCTGTCCTAGTCTTACATTCCCTAGTGTACCGTGTTTCCCCGAAACTAAGACACTGTCTTATATTTTTTTGGGCTCAGAAAAACACACTAGGTCTTATTTTCGGGGAAACAGGGTAGCTGTCCTAGTCTTATCTCTCCAAGTCTAGCTGTCCTAATCTTATCTCTCCCAGTGTAGCTGTGCTAGCCTTATCTTCTCCAGTGTAGCTTTCTTAGCTTTATCTTCCCCAGTTTATCTGTCCTAGTCTTATCTCCCACAGTGTACCTGTCCTAGTCTTATCTCCTCCACTGTACCTGTCCTAGTCTTATCTCCCACAGTGTAGCTGTCTGAGTCTTATTTTCCCCAGTTTACCTGTCTTAGTCTTATTTTCTCCAGTGTAGCTGTCCTAATCCTATCTTCTGCAGTGCAGCTGTCCTAGTCTTATAGCTGTCCTAGTCTTGTCTTCTCCAGTGTAGCTGTCCTAGTCTTATCTACCCTAGTGTAGCTGTCCTGGTCTTATCTCCCCCAGTGTACCTGTCCTAGTCTTATCTCCCACTATGTAGCTGTCCTAGTCGTATCTCCCACGGTATAGCTGTCTGAGTCTTATCTCTCCCAGTGTACCTGCCCCAGTCTTATCTTCCACATTGTAGCTGTCTGAGCCTTATTTTCCCCAGTTTACCTGTGTTAGTCTTACCTTCTCCAGTGTAGTTGTCCTAGTCTTATCTCCCGCAGCATAGCTGTCCTAGTCTCATTTTCCCCATTGTAGCTGTCCTAGTTTAATGTATTGTAGATTACCATTCCTTAGCGCAGGTGATTGCATTAGTTTTTTTCTCAGGTTTTTTTCTTTTTTATCTGGTAATCCTGTGAATAACACACTTCATATCCCTGGGTGGCAATGCTTACCCCTCTTCTGCATCTATAGAGGGAGCCATGATTTTCACACAGGGTGGATTTATCTCTGTTACATGGGGAATCTGGAGATTAGGGGTTTAAAGAAGGAAGATAACATTGCTTTACGCTTTCAGTTCAGTTAATGGGAAGTA
Source organism: Nanorana parkeri (assembly GCF_000935625.1). Lineage (NCBI taxonomy): Eukaryota > Metazoa > Chordata > Amphibia > Anura > Dicroglossidae > Nanorana > Nanorana parkeri. The sequence goes on from NW_017306562.1 coordinate 568,488, forward strand.
AGAAGGTAACAAAGACACTGCATTTCTAGCAGGATTACCTGGTATTTTCTCTACTTGCTAAACACACTCTTAAAGAAATATTGTACTCACAACATCAGAGGACTGGTTAGCTCCAATAAATGATTTTTTGTTCTTGGGTTTAGTGATTCTTTTAAAAAGGAAGCCAACTTCACAAATACTACATAAAATGTTTTGAAACTTTTTTTCTAATATCTTTACCTAAACAGGTAGCAATAGTAAATTTATTTGCACATAAGCCTTTCAAAGCAGAATACAAAACAATGTTATAGGGTGTTTCAGCCAGCAGTATTGCACAGTAATACATACAACTATTGACACACCTAAGATATTAGAGTTTTAAACTGGATAAAAACCTTAACAATGAACTTCTCTTATTTACTCCCTTTTGGTCTGTTAATGTTACCATTAAAAGGGTTTTCATATAGCATTTAAGTGTTTGTGTTCAATAGGTGTAAAAGAAAATACTTTGCAGTATTATGTCAAGTAATCTTATCAGACATGAGCAGTTCCCTCTGAACTACAGAATACCTCCTTCCATGTTATGGAGAAAAGGAGCTGTTCTGTATTCCTGACCTAGAGTGACAAAGCTGCTTCTTCATAGACACAGTAAGGTGAGAGACCATTATTAGGATAGGAAGTGTGTTCCTGGCAGGATCCCCAGGAGAAAATAAAGGAAACAAGCTTAAAGGAGAACTATGAGGTAAGTGCTTTTCACTCACCTCATAGTTCTAGCCGACCTGTGACAATGAGACTGTCACAGGTCGGCTCAGTAGATCGAGAAGTGAGCCAACACATACCGGCGTTCGCTCACTTCTCGATCCTGTCACAGCTTTCTGCTGTAGCTCGCGGTATACTGAGCTTAGGGCGACGGGAGGACGCTAGTTTGTGTCCTCCCGTTACCCTAAGGGGAACTATGGGGAAAAGCCCTAACCCCATAGTTCTCCTTTAAAGAGAAAACGAAAGCAACCACCACATCTAGGGAAGGTGCAATATAATGTTGTTGGGTTTACATATACTTTAAATATCAAAGAAAGGAATGGAAAGCATATACTGTATGAAACTCAATAGGGAAGAAGAACAAGATTGCAGTGGCTAGAAAAAAAAAAGTAGGAATCCAAAGGAAGAAATCATAAAGGAGATAGAAAGAATAGAGGAAACAGCAGTGCAACACAATAAAAAGGTCAATTATAGCCAGTAATAGAATGTATGTAGAGTTCAGATCCAGAGTTACCATCCACTTAGGTCATATAAATGGGATTCATTCAAATGTCCTAAGACAACAGAAGTCCGTAATTGTCAGTAATTTGGTAGTCTAACCAGCCTGTCCATGTTCAATAAAAGCTGTTAAAGTTATCTATACGTTAATGAGTTCTTCATAGCGTTTATCTCATTAATATTCTGAAGCTGAGGCTATATGGGAGAAGCTTTAGTCTTCCTCCAAGATAGCGTGATCAAGATTTTTCTCTACATTTAGAAGGTGTGATTAATCTCATATATTATTATTATTATTAGTATTAATATACAGGATGTATATAGCGCCAACAGTTTGCGCAGAGCTGTACAATATAATGAAGACATTACAGTTGCAATACAATTCAAGACAAAATAGCATGGAGGGCCCTGCCCGAGAGCTTACAATCTAACAAATATATCTGCTCAATGAGCAATTTCTAAGGTCTCAGGACAGGAAGTGAGGGGAAAGCAACGTTCACAAAAATGATGATGTAGAACTGAAGAGAGTGCAGAGAAGAGCAACTAAACTGATAAGAGGCATGAAAGAGCTCAGCTATGATGAAACATTAGCTGAACTGAATTTGTCCTGAATTGGGTGCAAAATTATTCACTTTAAGGTCAGTGCAAAGGACAAGGGGGCACTCTTTATGTCTGAAAGAAAAGAGGTTTAACCTTTGCATACGGATTCTTCACAGTAAGAGCTGTGAAAATGTGAAATAGGCTACCTACTAGCTAGCTCAGTTAATTGTTGGATGTATTCCTAAATTTACCGAATTTAACTAGACAGTGACATTTAGTAAAAGTAAAAAACACCAGAGAGTGTTGATCCAGGGAATTTCCGATTGCCTTATGGGATCACAAATGTTTTTACCCCTGCTGGAGCAAACTGAACCATGCTGTGAGGGGGTTACCTTTCTCTGGATCAACTATGGGTAACTGTGGGCACAGGGTTCTGTTTATGGAGGTTTTTCTATTCTTTTTTTTTACTCTATAGGTTGAACTCAATGGACAGGTGTCCTTTTTTTTAACCTGAATAACCATGTAACTATGTAACAGGGGTATGGACAAAAAAAATTATTAAATACATATTAAATTCCTGCTGAACTTTCAATTTAAATGACCTAAATACATTCCAGGTGCATTAAAAGGATGTGAAAATCTTACAGTTTTCAGAAACATCTGTCTTGCCAGCATGGTGCATAGAAGGACCCCTGCTCTTTGTATGGAAGCAGTAATCTCTTTGCAGAGGTCTGACACACCCCCTTCTGAGTCAGAGCTTGCTAATTAGCAGGGCTAATTAACATGAGCTTTACTGATTGCAGAGCTATTGGTCTGACTCAGTGGAGGGTGCATTTGACCTCTGTAACGAGACCACTGCTTCCCCATAGAGAGCCAGGGTCTCACTCTGCAGCTGCTGGAAGAGGACGCTATTTCCAACTGAGAGACATTGACCACCTTTTGTCTTAATTAACCTGGAATGTATTCACCTGGTTTGCCATGTGGCCATATTTTATGTTACACCCTTAAAATGAGTGTAACATGAAACATGGTCAGAAAGATAAACATTCTTTAAGTGTGCATGCATAGTGTGTGCTGTAGGTAAATTGTACACAACAAGTGTGCAAGTATAGTATCTTGAACAGATGCAGGGATCACGGAAAGGCACCACATAGGTATAGTTTGATATTCTCTGTTTTTCTACCATGAAATTGACATTTTGCTCCAAAGAGCAGCCATTCATTGTGCCCATAACACATTACAGCGGATAATTTGACTTATCCAGTAAACAGTGCAAGAAGCAGGGGAAAAAATGCTGTAATCCACATGAGCTAATCAGAATTCACCTTACTAAATCCACACTATTGAAAGATATATTCTGATTGGTTACAATATTTGCCGCACCTTGCGCGTATGGCTTTTTTTTTCCTGTGCTGTTTAACTAAAAAATCCTATTAGAGTCCTTTCTGCCCTCTCCATTTTAACCCCTGTGAGCAGGCAATCATTTTATTGCTATAACTTCTTTCCAGGAGGGGAGACGCAAGATTGGATACAAATTGTGGTTTATTATTTGACATTTCCCCAAAGTGGGGATACATTAATATTAATGCTGTATTTTTTAATTTGTGAATGCAAATTTCTCTCCTTATAATTAAGTTATAACTCTTAAGAGTAAAAAAGGACATTTTTTTTTCGTGGCGAGAAATGCCAGTGGTGATGCAATGAAAGGGAATTATCCGTGCAGACGCTGTGCAATTATGATGGAGTAATCTATATATTTTTTAATAGGTTTCTTGCAGGTTATGTACAACATTATGAATATATCAAATTTAGAGGATAGGTAGCTAGACACTGGGTGATATTGTCTTGCTGTCGGATAATAAACAATGGTTGCTCCCAGCAACAATTGCACATTTCCTTTTACACCCATTATGAAGAGATGTTTACATGCAAACAAATCTGCACATTTTGCAACAATTTATATTATTAAATAACTTGTTATGAATTTACTTTTCATTTTTGAGACAAATAGCTCCGTGCGCACTGTTTTATTGCAAAAAAACGGAAATAATGTTTGTCATAATCCTCAGAGGCATTCGGTTGCTATGGAAACGCTAAAATTTTTGCAAAATTAAAAACATCAACCAATCTGATATATTCATTGCAGCTTCAGATACTAACTGTAACAGTGGAATTGTTGTCAGCGGGCTAAGGGTTCTATGACAGAATTTCCTTTTAGAATGGATTTTCTGTACTTAGCGTTAAGCAGTATGTGTTAATAAAACAAATACTCTTAATGAGACACTAAAGCAATTAAGCATTAATCCGTCAAACTAACAGTTCATTTTTTTCACATTCTTTCATAACAGTCTGAGTTTTGGTAAATCTTTTACAGATGGTCTCAGAAAATGGATTGTATCTCTATGTCTACGTGATATTCAGACTAATAAGTTCATCAGCAATTAAAAGTAGAAGATGCTTAGATGGTAGGTGAACAGCCATAGTGGCCAAGGTTATAGGGAGAACAGCCACTTTGCATAAACAACGAGCAGCCTCACTGTTTGCTAAAGAGCAGTTCCAGGCAGCAAGTGAAAGTAATCATCGAGCTACTAATGCCTAACCTATCCATTAACATAAAATACTCTTTTCACTTTTTGTGCTGTTGATCTCCGGTTGCTATTGATCTCCGGTTGCTGTTGATCTCCGGTTGCCTTTTTTAGCCACTTCTTGTTTACGTGCCCTCGCTCCACATTGTAGCTCTGGACCGGCCTCCTGACAACAGTTGACCATGCCTGGTTGATGTGATAGGGGTATGTGAAAAGAGGTGATGGATCCTTTTGCTTTTGTAACCCAAACTTTTTCTTTGTGGGTGATTCTAATCTGTGAGGTATTGAAATGTTCTTGATGAGGCTGCTTCCTTACAGACAAAGAGCTCCCATACAAAAGGGCTTGGGTAGATTCAATCGAGAACAAACAGGGGCAACACCCCAACTGGTAGAGTCCAGTATAATATTTAATTTAATAGGATCAATAGGTGGAAGCAGCCAATGTGTTTACGCATCCAAAACACCCCCCTTCATCGGGGCTTTATAGATTCTTTTGTTATTTAGTTCTCCCTTTCAGGAGTATTTGGACAAATAAATAATGATAGTTAACAGTTAATGCATTCATTTGAAGTGTCTCATGTAAGACAATATTTAGCATGGCCACTTCTAATCTCCACCCAGGGAATGAGGACAACACAGGAGAACATTTGGAAGATAAGCACAGAGCATCATCACCTTTTTACAAGAAGTGCCTGAGCAAGGACTCTTAAGGGAGTATCTGCAGGTATTATTTTTATGAAAGCTGGAGATTTAAAATTTGGAGTTGTCATGGCCTGATGGTAAGCATAGGAGATGAGTTCCGGCTTTTCTATTGCTAGCTTATAGCAAAGGGTTGTAAATCACTAATTGGTTGGTGTTGTTGCATGGGGGCTGGATCAGATGCTCGCTGGCTAATCCAGTCCATTTACCAAAGGAAAAAGAAAAAAAAAATTGAAAATAACTTTATTAACAGCTTTCTGAATTGTAAAACCAGAAAAATATAGTGATTGTAGTATCCCACTACACTGTATGAAGATCACACGTGTAAAGCATCATCATACTCTGAAGAGGATTACATTTTAGATTTTACTTTGTGTACATAAGTATATTCATGAGCTGCCATATATTAAAGTCAAATTTGTCTTGGGGATGACGCATGATTTGTGAAAAAGGGCTACCAAAAAATTATTAAAGGGGCACTATACTCAGGAGTCATTTTAAAACGCATTCAAGTACCTTAACAAAAATGTATCTTATTTGTGTATCACTCAGCTGTAGATCCTGAAATCATCTCTGAATTGGTGCTGACACTGTCCTTCTGTAACACCTCCCAGACCATCCTGCGAGCCGTTTGCGTCCCAGCTTGGAATGCATCGGTCGCGTACCAATCAGTGCGCTTCCTCCCCTCGTAGGGGAGGTCATATGCGTTCCACCGTGGAACGCGGAAGTGACGGCAAGCCGCGAGTCTCCACTTCCACGTCCGCCGCCTATTTAAAGGTCTCTGGAACGCTAGTAGGGCGTTCCACTATTGCGTTTGTATGCCCTACTAACGCCTGGAGCCTCCTATCCTCCAGCCAACTCGTGAGAGCGCCCCTACTTCTCCCTGCTGCCTCAACACCAAGGAGCCTGGACCCTGGAACAGTCGGGTCCTCCCCTGAACCGCAAGTAGCTGCTATTGGGGGGTTCATGCTGTTAAATACTCCATGCTAAACTTTGTGTGACACCAAGTTGAACTGTTTATCACTGCACCTTGCTCAAGTTACCTACTACTACTACTACTGGATACCATTATCTACATTAGTTGTAGGGGAGTGAACCTGCTTGTTATCTAACTTGACCACTTGTGTGGACTGAGGATTCCGTGGAATGTGTGTTACTGGGGATTGGGAGAATTTCTTCCCTATACTTGTTCATTCTTTATTATTTAAACTGAAGTGACATTAGGGTTATGATGTAATAACCCCAACATAAGTCCTTATTCTCAATTCTGTGTTTTGCGGCCAATGATGCGTAAATCCCAAACTCTCCGTTATTGATTGAGAGTGACGCCTGGAATTTTAGTCTGACAACCGCACCGCAACCACTATGGGGTCTGTACCGCAGCTGTGATCCACTGTACTTCGAGATACCAAGGGTGCATGACACCTTCCTTCTGGAGGGTGGCTACTTTTGTTCCACATGGCCCTGTGTGTGTTGTAAGGTAGCCATCTCTCCAAGCTCACTCCTGTGATAGACTACAATGTCCAGTTTAGTTTACTAATTTGTATTGAGATTGTAATCCATCACGGGAGTGAAGTTGGAACAGTGGCTACTTTACACATAGGGACCAAGGGGAACAAAAGTAGCCACAGAGATGATTTGAGGATCTACAGCTGAGTGATGCACAAATAAGCTACATTTTTGTTAATAGTTAAGGTGCTTGAATGCATTTTATAGTTTATACTCCTGAATTTAGTGTCACATTAACACAACATATGTTCACATCTTCTAAACTAAAAAGTGGGGTCAAAAACAAATGCATTTGTAACAGCCTACCATCTACCTGAATTTAAATAGATTCCCACTTAACTGCCACAAACAAGGCAACACATAGATCCCAAATGCCCCTTATTTGGAGAGACTGTCCCACTTTTGGAACAAATACCTCTGTTCCCCTTTTCCCCCTCAGCTGTCTCTCTTTTTAGTCTGCTGTGTTCACTATTTAACTATCAAAAGTATTATACTAACTTAAACAAACCTTTCATCTAACTTCTATAATATTGTATTTGTTGCGATGAAAAGCAAGTACAGTATTATAACAACTATTAGTGGAACAAAAGCCCCTGTGGATTTTTTTCATAATAATTCTACCTGGTTGTTGAAATGGTGGGTGTTACAGAGTCTTTCCTTTGCCTATGGGTGTGTGCTCTTGTTCATCTCAGAATGTTGAGAGGTGTATCAGTTTTTTCCATGCTGAAAAATAATTATTTGCCAGGGAGAAAGATTTTATGGGCCCATTGGGAGTTATTTAAAACTATTTTGTAGGCATAATAACAAAAGGAAAGATGTGCAGGCCCTCAATCACCCATGATATCATGCATCTTATACTGATGCTATTGTGTGTCCAGAGGTGTATCTACAACAAATTGCACCCCCGTTGTCCTGCCTAGCTCCCAGCAACCAGTGATATCACTGGTTGCCAGAGGCTGGATGGGATGCCAGCCAAAGTGTGCCAGTTTGCTAAGAGCTGGCCAGGGAAATGTGTAAGGGCCATACGCATCTCCCCACCTAGCTCTTACCAAGCCGGGACACTTTGGCCAGGGTCCCACCCGCCCACTCTGGTTGCTAAGAGCCGTGTGGGGATATGTGTATGGTCCTTACACATCTCCCTGCCATCTCTTTGCAACCCTAGACGCTCTGGCCGGCCTCCACACCGAGCTCCTGGCAACTAGGGATGTCACAGGTTGCCAGCAGCTGGGCAGGACACTGGCCAGAGCGTTCAGGGTTGCTAAGAGCCAGGTCAGGAGATGTGTATGGGAGGGTTGGAGTGATAAAAAAGTCAGCTGTCTCTATGGGTCAGCAAACTTTATCTGACACTTGGAGCAGAGCCCCCTTAAAGTAGCACCCTGGGCTTGTGCTATATGTGCCATACCCTGGATACACCACTGTATGCATCTGCTCTAAATGTAATCATGTGTTTGTGCATCATAATAAACCCTCCACCTGTCTTGATGTCCAAAGTATTTGTCAGATACATTTCATGCACTACAATAGCCCTTCACATGCACAAAGAATAAGGTAAATGTATAAGTAAGTGAATAAAATAATAAGCCATGGAGCTGTGATTATACAGCACACATTTACTCAAGCAGCCGATGGAGAGTTTCATCCTGTCATTGAATAACATATTTCAAACAGCCGATGCCCATGGACTGTGTATTGAGCTCCTTCCCAGTGGTGAGTGTCATCATGTGTTATAAAGAGAGCACTGATGGCATGGCTAACAACAGAACTATTTATGATCACACTGTCTCTTTGCTCCAGACAGTGAGCAAAGGAATCTCCCAGGGCACACCATCTCTCCTGGGGGGTTATTGGAACACTGATGTTTACCTAAGTGGAGAGGCTGCTGCAGGGAGGAGTCATATGAAACACCTGTATGTGACAGCTTATGTAATAAAAGCGGGAGGGAGGGAGGGGGAACAACCGGGAACATACACCATATACGATAGCTGCTGACATGAGAGCAAAAACACTGTCTCGTAACCCAGGTGTGGAAAATATAAAACAAGGACAAAACAAGAGACCGGGCTCTTTTCATACAAAGCAAGGAGAAAGTGGATCATGTTATGAATGGTGATAACCGAGGACACACAAGCTGAAAGAAAAAGCTTTGCTTGTGCTGCTGTTGCTCCTTTCTAGCCACATAGACACTTTTGAGGCCAAAAAAATCGACAAGAGGACCCAGAAAAGTACCCTTCTAAATATTCCAAATTCAGGGTGGTACCAAGACTATGAATTGTTAGACTTTGTTATAATAAGGCCCTGCAGAGAGTTATTATGATGTCCAAAGTAGAAACTCATAGCAATACATACAATACATACAATACAATACATACATACAATAGGTAATACATTGCTGCAGTCGAATCTGTAAAGGATAAATTCTGATTGGTTGATATAGGCTGAACATACATTAACCGGCCACTTTATTAGGTACACCAGCTCAATTGCTTGGTAAATTGCTAATCAGCCAATCACACAGCAGCAACTCAACGCATTTAGGCATCTAGAGTTGGTGAAAACGACTTGCTGAAGTTCGAATCGAGCATCAGAATGGGGAAGAAAGGGGATTTAAGTGACTTTGAACGTGACATGGTTGTTGGTGCCAGACGGGCTGGTCTGAGTATTTCAAAAACTGCTTATCTACTGGGATTTGCACATACAACCTTCTCTAGGGTTTACAGAGAATGGTCCTAAAAAGAGAAAATATCCAGTTGTGTGGACGAAAATGCCTTGTTGATGTCAGAGGTCAGAGAAGAATGGGCAGACTGGTTCGAGATGATAGAAAGGCTACACCACCACTCGTTACAATCAAGGTATGCAGAATACCATCTCTGAACGCACAACACGCCGAACCTTGAAGAAGATGGGCTACAGCAGTCCATACCGAGTGCCACTCCTGTCAGCTAAGAACAGGAAATGGAGGCCACAACTCACACAGGCTCACCAAAATTGGACTATAGAAGATTGGAAAAACGTTGCTTGGTCTGATGAGTCACGATTTCAGCTGCAACATTCAGATAGTCGGGTCAGAATTTGGCATAAACAACATAAAAAACATGAATCCATCCTGCCTTGTATCAATGGTTCAGGCTGGTGGCGGTGGTGTAATGGTGTGGGGGATATTTTCTTGGCGCACATGTCAATATGGACCAAAATCTCTGAGGAATGTTTCCAACACCTTGTTGAATCTATGCCACAAAGAATTAAGGCAGTTCTGAAGGCAAAAGGGGGTCCAACCCGGTACTAGCAAGGTGTACCTAATAAAGTGGCCCGGTGAGTGTATAGTAATGGCTGTATTATAGAAGATCACTTTTTATGTTCCATGCCTGTTTTCCTGAGCTGGGCACTAACATCCCATACATTTTTCAACAGTCATTACAGATTCTAATGTAACTTAGAAAAGAATATACAGAGGGGCATATTGATAACGCAATGGGAATTTCACCAAATGTTTACTAGTGATTCAATCACTGTCATGTAAAAAAAATGCACCTGGATGACTCACCTGCAGTAAAGGTTTAGAGAATATCAGATTCACTACTTTATAAATATGCCCCTGAGTTAACTGCAAAAGTTGTTCTTGAAAATCCATATCTTCTTCCCATGAGGAGAGAATTACCACTGACTACCAATGCTATTCATGTGGAGGGATGATACTACTGACTAATGCTTTTTAAGCAGGGAGGGGGAGAAATACCATTGACCACCAATGCTTTTCAGAGAGGAAGGGGAGAACCACTACTACCACCAATGCATTCCAGGGGGAGGGAGGGAAAACACCACTGACCACCAGTGCTTTTAAAGGGGGGGGGACACTGACCACCAATGCTTTTCAAGGGGAAGGAGGGGAAACACTACTCACTACCAATGCTTTTAAAGGGGTTGAAGACCTTCATTGACCTCCAATGTCTGAGAAGGGAGGGAGTAGGGCTAATCCACTGACCGCAAATTCCTGTGAAGGAGGGTGGGTACCTTTAGGGTGATCCACTGCTGTGCAATTAATGCTAATTATGTCACACTTTAAAGTGCATTGTGTGGAAGCTGCCAGCACAGCACAGTGGACCACAAATTGGGCATGGAGAATGCTTTCACCCACAAACCACAGTCATTTTTTCTTTGCAATGACTGGCTGAGGCTGCCTCCCACTAACAAGCAGGTGGGACTGTATTACATATTCCTGACCTTTGCTATCAGTATCTAGTTTTGACTGTTCCACTCCTGATCTCTACAGTCTATACACAATGTTGTATATTACATACTCCTGACTTCTGCACTGTACATGCTGTGATGTATGTTATATAGTTCTGACCACTACAAACGGTGCTGTGCATTACATACTACTGAGCACGGTGTTTATTGTTGCTGTGAAGTTCTCAACTATTTTAATGAAGCTGTTCTTTAAAGCAAAATCGGAGAAATGTGTTAGCTGGCTGTCTTTATTCTGTGCAGATTAAGGCTTTTGTAATGAAAACGTAAAAAAAAAAAAAAAAAGATCCTTTGTGCTGAGATTTGTGTGAGTCTGTAAAACCCTCATTTGTGCCGCTGTAATTAAGTATTTTGTGAGTGCAAGGACTGTGGCATACGTGTGTGGTGTATGTGGGCTCATACTCTATTAAGCCATGCCCAATATTCAGCATAATTTAACTACATCCATTTTTATCACAGGACGCTGGGAGCACTGCTGGTCTCCCTGGAATATAATTAATCCAAAACCATTATAGTCTTCTTTAAAAAATCTCTGACATGTATACTAGGGAGAAGTTCCGGAGTAGTTTACACCTTATGGAGTGCCTAACATTGGGAAGTTGGAATTAAAGAAGTGGTCGAAGAAGTCCATCTGGCCAATCCTGCTTTGTTCCAACAGAATCCGCCTGTAGGTGCCAGTGATACCCAATACACTGCCAGCATCTAATATCATCTGCTGGTGTCTGAGCAAATACTCACAATCCTAATGAGCCATTGTTCCTTCATTTATTCTGTCTTCTCTACAAATTATCTTTGATTTGAAATTCCTATAATTACGTGTGGTGTAGTAAATTCTAAACTGCAGGACGTACCTAAATCTCATTGATGTTTGTTAGCGATGTATCTGAAATGCAGGAAACTGGTCAACACATTCAGCATTTTCTGTTTATAGTAACTGTAATAAGAACTAATGTGTCTTGTGAAGTGTGCATTCTAGACAAATTCATTAAAATCATGTGTGGGAGCATTTTTTAAAAACTAATGAGACAGTGTGTACACTATGAACCCTGATTTAATTATACTGGCTATGCGTGTTATGTAGAATATATGAACAATGCTTAGCCTCCTGCACATAACGTATTGCTATTGTATTTGTAATGTTCCTTAATTAATGGAATTAATTAAATGTAATATGGGGAATGTTTTCCCTAACACCCCGTTTGTATGATTACTTGCTGATTGCCTCATTGAATATTCACAAAACAATGTTCTTTGTTGGAGAACATTCCGTAGTCCCAGTAAGACCTTTCCTGCTTGTTCAATACATCATAGATAGACAACCACTAGAGAAGGCTTCAGGCTGTAAAGAAGTCTAGACTGTCAGGAATTGAAATGACAAACCATGTCTATCTCTGAGAGATATTAATAATGGATCCATACATACATTGAGACACAAACCTGGAGATACTGTGTGTGTGTGTGAATGTGTGTGTATGTGTGTGTATGTATATATATATATATATTATTCTTATCAGTTAAGAAAATGGAAGTAAATGAACAGAATCAAATCAATGTTTGGTGTGACCACCCTTTGCCTTCAAAACAGCATCAATTCTTCTACACTTGCACACAGTTTTTGAAGGAAATCGGCAGGTAGGTTGTTCCAAACCACAGATCTTCAGTGCATGGTGGAGGTTCCTTGCAAGTCTGGGGCTGCATTTCTCCCAATGGAGTTGGAGATTTGGTCAGGAAAACGCCTAGCACAATCATGGCAAACCAAGTAGCTCCCTCAAGCCCCACATTGTATGCAATTGCATATGTACATGACATAACATAGTTAGATATGGTACTATAAAAGTGTTGAACCAATTTGTGGACAAAAGTACTTTTTATACTTTAATTCAGCTGAGCATCTTCCTGAATTTACCGGGAGCCATGAATATCAGTATGAGAATAACTCATCTGCTCCCACCGTGTGTACATCACTATTGGCCAGTAGGACCACCCATCATGTTAAAGGGTCAGCAGTGGGGAAGAGAAGGTGGTAAGGTAGCCCTTGACATTATGGAATAAGTCAAACAATAGAAGGAGGCAGCCAAGGGTGTCTAAACTTTTTTTAGGCTGCTGTATTACCACAATATTGTATTTTGGAGGGTCAATTTAAATATAATCTTCTAACAAGTTATTTACATAAACTAAAATAATTTTGTTAACATGGGAAGGAAGAATCATGGCAAAGACATCTTTGTGATTTGTTATGCCCACTGTCCCAGACAATGTTGAGCATAGCAGCAACATAGCTCCAAATGCTTCTTCATTTGCTTCATTGTTCCATCATAAGTAGCATCATCTTCTGTCTTCCAGGCATGCTTTATTCACCTATACTGACCGTTTTTCCAGGGCTCTGCAGTTCTTCATGGTTTTCTACATTACTTTGTCCTTTTTGCAAATCCACAGTTGCTAAACTCAAAACAGGAATAAAAGACACAGATAACGTAGATCCATATTGATACAGAATTTACTGTTCTTTTTTAAATGAAAATGGTAAATGTACCTGAATTTGACTTGATATCAGTCTCTTGCAATCCACTGCTCAGCAGACCTCAACCGGGATTGGGAAAAGCAGTACAAGGAGCCAGTCAGCGGTGCTATACTTCTCATGTGCTAACTAGGAATATTCCGATAGGAGTAGAGAGCAAAGTGGCCTAAACATGTTTTGTTTTGATGCTTCTCTGTTCACTGTCCAGTCACAGGCTATGGGGAGGGACAAGACTTGTAGGTGTTACTTAGCTGCAGCAGAGGAAAGAACAGGTCTCCTGCCCTGAAAGACAAGACAGTGCTGTGTAAATCTGAGGACTGGATGGAGAGAAATACATATTTTTTGGCAAATAAAACAGCTATCATTTATGTATGCAAAATGTGTACTTAGCTTTTTACCTGGAGTTCACATTTAAGCTGCCCACATACCCTAGACTGGTCCTCTTGGGACTTCTCCTTTTCAGTAATTTGCAGCTAAACTAGGCGCAGGATAAAATTGAATTGTACCCTGATTGGTGCAAAATAGACATTAATGTCTGGAAAGCATCCAGTGATGCTCATATGTATTGGAGAATTAAAGGAGAACTATGGGGTTCTATCTTTTTTTATGAATGCATTCCTTAGGCTAAATAAGTAAATAATGTAATTTACTGTAATTAGCCAAAATGCACAGGAAGGTTGTAAAACCTTATTTTAGGGCGCCGCAATGAGAAGACATCCCGACGTATCTGACGGGATGAAATGCACGCAGATACTCATCCACCATGCCATACCATCAGGTAGGAATATGATTGGCCCCAATTTTATTCTGCAGCAGGACAACGACCCCAAACATACAGCCAATGTCATTAAGAACTATCTTCAGTTTAAAGAAGAACAAGGAGTCCTGGAAGTGATGGTTCGGCCCCCACAGAGCCCTGATCTCAACATCATTGAGTCTGTCTGAGCTTACATGAAGAGACAGTAGGATTTGAGGCAGCCTACATCCACAGAAGATCTGTGGTTAGTTCTCCAAGATGTTTGGAACAACCTACCTGCCGAGTTCCTTCAAAAACTGTGTGCAAGTATACTTAGAAGAATTGATGCTAAAAGGATTTCTCTTCAGTTCATTAACTTTCCATTTTGTTAATTGATCAAAATAAACTATTAACACTTTTAGTTCTGAAAGCATTCTTACTCTACAGCATTTCTCCACACTTGCCTAAAACTTTTGCACAGAACTATATATATATATATATATATATATATATATATATATATATATATAATTCATAAAAAAAGATAGAACCCCATAGTTCTCCTTTAATTGGACAATGAACTGCAGCATAGTCCTGCTTCTCTTTCTTTGGGAACCACTTCCAATAAGATTACACAGCAGATTTTCACCACAGGATGAGTGCTACTAAAAATGTAGTTCTCTCTGGTAGAGACAAGCATATAAATTGTCATGGATAATTTCATTTTTAACAGCAAGGAACGTAATCGTCAAGCTTTCATAATTCTTCAGTCCTAAAATGTTTCCTGTAGAATAGGTAAAAGATGTGGCAATAAGAAGACCGGCAATCACTGCTCCTCAGATTTTGTAAAGACATGACTGTGCCTTTCAAAATGTATATTTGTCCCTATGCATGCCGGTATTAAATATATCCGGCTTCTTATGAATCTTGGGAATTGTCTGGCACCTGCAGCGTAAAGGACAATAACAAATATCAGTGCCTGAATATTGAAATGTATAGTGGAGTTAAGTCTTTTGAAACAGGGGTAATGGCTTTGGCATTTTCTGCATTATGATTTTTCCTCATCCTTTAAATGCTAAAGAATCATCGTACACAGATTGCAAGCGAAGGCAAATGTGAGGATGAAAGTCACACGCTAATGCCTGGAGATCCTCTCTGGGTTTGAGTGCATCTTGAGGAGCACAAGGCTTTCCCGGGGGAGCAGCAGAAGCAGGCAGACTACACCAATATATTAAGTTGGGGTCACGTAAGCCATTGCTGCAAGGTCTGGCTGGCGATATTGTTCATGGAATAATCCAGCACAGCCTATAAAAAGGCAGAACTTATTAATAATTTACCAGGAAAATATTCCACTCTTCATATGAGAACAAGAGGCAGAAAATAGAAAACAGAACAACATCAATAATGTGATAATTCCTACTGTGAGAACATAGCTAGACGCATAATAACATCTTATTTTAAGCATCCATTAACTAATGCCTGATTAATACACAATTACAAATGAAGTGCTGGGGAATAACAGTCAACAGTCCGCAAACCCTCTGCAGCCAGTGAGTCTCAGACATTGCTGACCTCGATGCGATACATGGGAAAGGCTAAAAATAGCACCATACATACAAGTACTATAAAAGTAAAAATAGCATTCTGTGCAGGAACGCTGAAAGTTACACGATTTCAGGTTCTTGCTATAATGCTGTCTAATATAGTTATTTAAAAGGAAAATATGACCTACTTATAGGCTGCATATATCATCTTTAAATATACACAGTTATACTTTTAAGGAGCCAGCAAAAGGAAGGTGAAAATTTGGATTTGGTAAAAGATATACCTTTATCATTTTTAAAAGTAGGGTCAACGTGGATCTAGCTTCAAGGTAAGCATGATACTTGAAGGCATGAGGCGCTTATGGTAATGCAGCATACCCAGTTAAGGGCTCATAGTCACAAGTGGACAGTGGGCCTCATTTATCGGGGAGGGTGTTAACAGCGATATTTCCGTGTTTGCGGATGACACCAAAATAGGGAGGGTAATAGACACGGACTTAGACACTATAACATTACAGGAGGACCTGGATAAAATAGGGGAGTGGGCATTAATGTGGCAGATGAGGTTTAATGTCGATAAATGCAAAGTAATGCACTTTGGAATTAAAAATAAACAAATGGGTTATACAATTATGGGTATGCCGCTGGGGAAGTCAGAAATGGAGAAGGATTTGGGGGTCATTGTAGACCACAAACTGAAAGGTAGTTTGCAGTGCCAGGCTGCTGTAAACAAAGCTAGCAGGGTCTTGTCCTGTATTAAAAAGGGGATGTATTGCAGGGACAAGTCTATAATTTTGCCACTTTATAGATCATTGGTTCGACCTCATCTGGAGTACGCGGTCCAGTTCTGGTCACCAGTACTAAGAAAAGATGTCCTTGAGTTGGAAAAAGTCCAGCGAAGGGCAACCAAACTAATTAGGGGTATGGAGGACCAGAGCTACGAGACGAGGCTACTAAATTTAAACATGTTCACATTAGAGGTGAGGAGATTAAGGGGGGATATGATTTCCATGTACAAAATGTTTAATGGTGGTAGCAACATTAGCGATAAACTGTTTAAAATTAACTCCGTTACAAAAACTAGAGGCCATCACCTAAAATTGGTGGAAAAAAAATTCCAGCACAAGGGGCGAAGGGGGTTCTTCACAGTAAGATCAGTTAGGGTCTGGAACTCACTGCCACAGGCGGTGATTTCAGCAAATAATGTGGAATTGTTCAAGAAACTTTTGGACGATTTCTTAAGGGACCGTAATATACAGGGGTACGGGTACTCCTAGAATGAGATCCTAATAGGTTGGACTTGATGGACTAATGTCTTTATTCAACCTCAAATACTATGTAACTATGTAACTATGTAACTATGAACTAGCTCAGGGAAGGATTATTTTGGTCTGTGTTGTCCCAAGAGGCATAACTAAAAACCACAAGCCCTGGTGCAGAATATAAACTGGGCCTCACATTGTCTTATACACAAACCATCAACTATTTTTTTCAGCCCTTAAAGTGGACATGAACTCAAAAATAGAAGATTTGCTATGTTATATGGAATATACCAAAAGGCTAATGGTATCTATTTAGTACCCTGAAAATCTACCTTGTGTCTGGAATTTTACCTGAAAAATAGCAGAGCACTCCCTGTGCCTAAAGCCTCATAGCTGTATATATGAAGTGTCAGATCTACTGTATGCACTGTTGTCTGTGACTTCTAGTCTCATATGATTTGGAGTGAGACTTGGTGATATCACTACTGTATTACTCACTGTTCTCCTTGCTGGAGAGGAAGCTATATATGAAGATCGGCATACAAGCATCTCCCTGTTCTGCTAGATTTTTTTTCTTTGATTCCTGCACCTATTCTTCTGCTTCTTGGTTTTTCCCCATCAGTAATCAGATCACTAATCATCAGAGGTCAGCCCTGATGTGAGGATGCAATGCCCTGATTCTATCAACATGACTGCATCCAAACAGTGTCACAGTGCAAACAAGACATGGTTAATCAATACTAAGAAAAAGATCAGCTGCAGAGTTACCAAAAGGAATATTGTGACCAGTTATTTGCCTTTTACATACAGTTTTCACAGTTCAGGTCCTCTTTAAGGTGCTCATTTTATACAATTTAATTTCACCTTATTTTAATCATTAGTCGGATAAAAAAGCAGAAAAGAAAGGGAAACCTAGATGGGACCTGGGGATTATTAACATTATTTAAACCAGATATATAAAGGGCAACCAGGCAAAACACTTAATTCATAAACATATTCTATGTGACAGATACTTAAAGTAATATTAAAGTCAAAAGGTTTTAAGCTATTTCAAATGCTGATGACATAACTTACAATGGCTGCTGTTTCTTGATGTTTAAAAGTTTTAGCTTCCTGCAGAGTTAGCTGGTTTCCTGAGCGCTGGCTCTGATATCCTGTTTTAGGGTGGCTCCTTTCCTGTGCAGGATCATATAGGGGCACCCTTGTGTTTTAATGTAGGAAGGAGGAGTTTAATCTTCTCCCTAAAGTTGTATAGGAAGGATCTTTTTTCCAGCTATACGCATATTGAATTTAATTGTATGAATAAAAATCCTGAATTAAAGAGCTGACACTGTGAATTTTTTAGTAACTTATGCAACGCCCTGAACCATCTCTGGAGTTCCTTCC
>NW_017306562.1:586759-624362 GCF_000935625.1 Nanorana parkeri
GGGAAATTGCACACTTCTGACATTTACAGTGGCATGCACCTGGCAATCAATAATGCTGTGAAATACAGAGATCTTTCACAAATGTTAAAATAAACTGTTTCTAATTTTACTTCTTCACCCCCGTAACACAGAGTTTCACAGTACTATTTCAGGGCATGCTGATTCCCTAAACGACTGCAATTATTGCCTTTCTTATTTGTTTTTAAGAAACCAGCATGTTCCGTAGTATGGTGTAAAGGAGCTTGAAAGCCTATAATGCAGAAATGGAATAAGTTGTGTAATAAATATTGTAATGAGATTATAGTTGAAATTTCACTAATTTCCTGTGACTTGTGCAAAGCTGGCAACTGGAGATAAGTGCCTTCTGGAGCCATAATGTTAATTTATTTTTTGCTGCCCTAGGGAAAGATAGCCGGGCTGTAAGTGTTATAGAAAATAAAGGTGCAAATATCCTTTACTTTGTTGCTACATTGATCTTCTCCTAGGACAAAGTAGCTTTTTAATAAAGGGCAGCATGCGGCAATCCAAAAGACATTCTTCTACCTGCTTGCCTGCGCTCGCTTATTACTTCAAGATGCATTTACAAACTATATTACTTACTTTGTTTAGTCTCTTATGCTCAAAAAAATTATTCCTGTGCTTAGAATGGCCTGAGCTGAAAAATATATTTCCCTAGTTAATGGAAACATTATTCATTCACAAGGAGCCTAGAGCATCTTAAAGGCATTGAGTTAATTTCCTAAAGCAGCATGATGGGCAGTAACTATGTGAAAATGTACCAACTCTTAGCAGCTAGGTAGCTCTCATTCTTAACTGGTCTTAATTCACTAAATGTAAAATTGATGTGCTGAAGTGGGTTGTTGCACTTTGCACATAGTTATTGCACTTTGTGCTCATTATTCAAATAGTCTCAAGGGTCTGGTTATTAGAAAAGAGTGAAGTGATTTGGGGTGAATTGATTTTGTTGCCAAATTCAACCATTAGGTAAATGATACCAAAGCTGAAACTCTCAATTTCGCTTCAACTTGCGTTGGAGAAATAGGCTTGAAAAAAAATCTACTTCATTTATTTAGAGGGTTTTTTTTCAGGGGGGGGGGGGAGTTAATTTAATTTAGTTTTCTTTATATTTGTGTTTTTTTGTGTGTTTTACATTATTTCTTTACTGTTTCTTTAAGTTTCTTTAATTTTAGTTTTTGAGCTGTATTTTTTTCTTTAGTTAAAGAAAAAAGTTAAATATTGAGGATAATAAGGGGGCATTTTTGCCATAAGAACAGGTCTAGGATAATTGAAAGGGATTTCCGTAACCCTCAGGAGTCAATTTAAGCCCCTATACTCTTAAAAAGTGCCTTTTCAAATTACTCTGATGCGATTTGCCAACATTCTCACTCATCCATACTGGTTATTAGTGCTCCTTTTTGTACCATATAGGTGAGAACTCCAGATAAATGTCAAGATCCTGTATTTGAAGAACTAAAATGCAGCATGGTGCAAAACATGTATGTATTAAACAACTATTCCAGCGTTACCCTTTCAATAAACATCGAATAACAGATGGTTGTCAATCTTCTGTAGTGCTAAAACAGGATACTAAAGTGCTTATTTTTTAACTGCATAAAAGAAAAAGTGGAGACATGTTTTTTATTGGCCAGTAAATGGGGTAACAAGAGACTAGTATAATTTAATGAAACAGTCATCATGTATGATCTATCCAAATGTATAAAAAAAAGGATATAAGCAGAACTCTGGCAGAACAGCTAAATACACAAATTAAATACATATAATGTATGTTTATTCTGTTAACTGCTATAGAATTTTTAAATCTATTCAGCCAGTCTTAAATAACACTCCCCTGCATGACCGGGCATGTAACAAAGGTATTTCCTAGTATAATTTTTCCTCTCCCCAACTTGCTTCTTGAAACTTTACTTTTTTGCCTCATTTTGACTTGGAGAGAAGTCAAGGTCCTGAGTACAGCTTCGGTTAAAGGTCCAAGGAGCTTAACAAGGGCACATGGTTTAATGTAACTAACATAGGTACCTGCAGGCACCTTGGCACTATTCTTACCTTAAGCGGTGTATAGGAGAGGTCAGGTTTATTTTAAACAGTGGTTAGCTGAATTCCAGATAAATTGGTATACTTAAAATAATAGTGTCTGTCAAGGAGGGCCATCCCTTTAATCAGGCAGCCTAAGGCTGTTGCCTCAGGCGGCATCTCTTTGGGTCCCTGGGGGAGGTGGCAGGCAAACTGGCATGGCCGTTCTGCTGCACAATGTTTGCCGTGTTTCTGCTGCCCTCTTTTCGGCCAAAGTGTCCCTGGTTGCTAAGAGCTGAGTGAGGAGATGTGTAAGGGCCATAGACATCTCCCTGTCCACCTCTTAGCAACCTGGTACACTCTTGCCAGCATCCCTTCAGGTTCCTGGCAACCAGTGATGTCACTGGTTGCCAGAAGCTTGGCGGGATGCTGACCAGAGCATTCCAGGTTGCAAACAGGTGTACAGGGAGATGCAGAGCTGTTACACATCTCCCCACCTCTACCCAGCTCTTAGAGGTGTCACTCTCCACCAGCACACACACACTCACTGATTTTTTACACCATCCGGCACCCCCCAAACCCCCCCACCTCAGGTGGCAAAAAGGCTAGGGACATCCCAGCTGTCATTATACAGGTGAAACTCGAATAAATAGAATATTGTGCAAAAGTAATTGCAGTAAGTGCTGCAAAAGGGGCCCAAACCAAGTACTGAGTACATATGCATGCTTGTACTTTTCAGAGGTCCGATATTGTTCTATGTACAATCCTTGTTTTATTGATTGCATGTAATAATCTACTTTTTTGAGGTTGTGGATTTGGGGTTCTTGGGATTTTCATGAGCTGTAAGCCATAATCATCACAATTATGACAAATCACGGCTTGAACTATCTTGCTTTGCATGTAATGAGTCTATCTCATATATTAGTTTCACCTTTTAAGTTGCATTAGTGAAATAAATGAGCTTTGCACAATATTCTAATTATTCGAGTTTCACCTGTATATATTCACCAAAGGCAACTGCCTCTCATGCCTATCCCTTGTGCCAGACCCCTGCCTAAGAAAAGAGCTCCAAAAGCATTATGCTTTGAAAAACAGACAGCACACACAAAATATTTAGCAACAGAGCGTCCAATCATTACTAAATTATTTTCTCCTTGTTTCAATCAGGATGACCATACCACTATCAGCGGATGCAATCTTGTGTTGCACAGACATTTTATTGAAAGGGCTTTTGTGTCTTCCAATATCTCCTCTCTCACAAGCCCTTCTTTAGCCAGCGGAATCTCACGAGCAAAGGAAAAAGGTTTTGATCTTGATGTTTAAATCTAAGGTGCTGATTTACCAGAAAGATGTGAGATGTGTTTCCCAGGGGTAGCACAGCAGTTCCATGCAGCATTTTATTCTTTTCATCACATTTAATTTGTGTGAGTCACTGAGTTTGTCCGTGTCTGAGAAAAGAAGCAGGAGATAGCATGATCCTGTGGAACTGCATTTTGGTGTCTAACCTGAGAGACTGTGGATTGTAGTAAGTATTTTGGAGCACTAAGGATGGTGATCATGATATATTTGTTAATCAGCCATCATCTTTCAAAATAATACATTCTTAGGACAGTATTTACCATAAAGGACTTGAAGGCCAGTGCCTAGGGCAGCAGGGTTGCCAGGGAGGCAGAACACAAAGATCAGACTGTCTATTGTTGCAAATGAGCAATTAGAGGAAAGAATACATATGACCTATGCACAGGCCTGACTGGTAGGCTGTCAATAGCTGTATTTGCCTTAAGAGCTGAGGCATCTAAAAGCATATGTGATTTTATATGTGTTCAGAAGGCACTTCAGCTCTATTTGTGTATGTTTTAAAGGGGGGCATGCAAAAAAAAAAATAATAATAAATAAATATAGATATATATGTGTATATATATATATATATATATATGTAACAAAAAATACCGGTGCCTTCAATTGCGGGGTGCCCAGCAGTTCAATCCAACAGACACGAGAGAGGCAGCTCACACAGGTCAAATTGACCACCAATCTAGCAGACAAGGAACAAAAGAAAGCGCCTCCATAGTGTAAAAGGGTAATTTAATGGTAAAACACGCAGCTCTAATGCTGTACTTACAACAATTCAGTAGAATAAAAACCAGTAGAGTAGGATGTGAAGTCGGAAATACTAGCAGGGAGAGTCTGGAGAGATGAGTATCACCAGAACCTGATGAAGGGGGCGTGCCCCAGAAACACGTAAACCTGCTGCTAACATAGGGACATAGGACGCTGGTGATACTCATCTCTCCAGACTCTCCCTGCTAGTATTTCTGACTTCACATCCTATTATGATTCTCATAACATTGCTTATGGTTAACATTATGGGCAGGGATGGGCCCTTCACTTCTCCGTACCCAGTTTTACCAGTTTTATATTATTTACACCGTTCTCCACACTATAAGATAGGAGCTTATAAAGCTTGCTTTTATTTTCACTTCTGTTAGCTTAGGGTACATCATCCTTAGCTGCTTTGTTATTTTGCTAAAAATCAAATTTTAGTTCAATCCTATGGCTAGCATAGGAGCATACTTCAACTATCAGTCTGTGGAGAGAATGGAGTCACACAGAGGGCAGCAATGAGCTGCGTAAGGTCAGATAACATGCTGTTCATTCTAAAGGTGCCCATACACCTTACAATTATCTGGAGATTTTTGTCTGAGGCCACATTTACAACCGGAAATCTACCAGTTGATGGGATGTGCAGCCTAGAACATTTTTGTCTAGTTAGACGAAAATCGACAGGTTAGTGCCATTGTTGTGCAACAAAAATCTCAAGATGAAAACTGCACATGCTCAAACGAAAAACCTGTTCTTTCGATCGATGAAAATCAGCCAGTTAGTGGTGCTGACGAATGTTAATTGTGAACTACATTGGTCTGTGCATGATGGGCTAGTTGAACGAAAATTGAACGAGGGTGAGATGTCTGGACAAAAAAAGTTGTACAATGATTGTAAGGTGTATGGCCATCTTTAGTATATCTATTTTACAGTATACTTCTAGAAGCTCCTTTCAACTACCCTGAACCTGTTCTTTTGAAAAAAAATAAATGGCCCCCCCAGTAGCCTCATTTTTTTACATTATTATTTTCACAGAAAGAAAAAACAGACAGCAAAAAAAGTAAAATAGAAAATTTGAAACAAATACCAATCAAATGCACAAAAAAAGGGAAAACAAAATACAAAGAACACTAATTTAATATAAACTCCCATAAATGCACCAAAAAACCCACACCCTCAAAATGAATAAATAAAATGAAAAAAGAGTTGTTTTCTTTAGAGAAAATAATACAGTGAAAAAGTAAAATATAAACTTTTAAGCAACAGTACACATATATTGATCACATTTATAGAGATACACACACACACGCACACACACACACACAAAACAAATATACAAAGAACACTAAATTAAATAAACTAATCTAAAATAAATACCCCCAACAAAAAGGAATAGATTTTTTTCAATCAAGTTTTGCCTAAGCAGCTCAATGAGTGAAATTGAGAACATCCATTTCAGTAAAATGTTGCTGCTGGTAATATTGGAAATTTCACGACGATATCAATTTTGCTGCAATCACTCTGCTCATCCATAGTTACTGCTTAGGGTGGTGAAGGAGGGAGTCATAAACATGTTACACCTGAATTCACTTTCCCACTCTATCCAAAACAAAAAATATATTGGGATACAGATACATTTAACAGCCAAGAAAAAGATCAGCAAATAGAACAATACTATAAGAGCAAAATATAAAAACAAAGCAATTGGGTTGATTTACTAAAGGAGTTAGGAGTCTTTACTACTTAATTGTAGTTGTGTTCAGTTTGAATACCAGATAAAATATATGAACATGAATTTGCTTTTCACATGATTGGATAATTAAAGTGAATTTTCTTCTAATTTTTTTTAATTGGTTACATTTTCTGTAGCTGCAATCTAATTCTTGAACCAATCAAATGATCGAACAATCAGACTGAAACATGTGAAGGCACCTTAGAGGTCTTGTTATTTGAGTTCTATTATTGAATGGCTACATAGTTACATAGTTAGTCAGGTTGAAAAAAGACACATGTCCATCAAGTTCAACCTATAGAGATATAGGTATAAAGGTATATAGTATATATACCTTTATAGGTATATAGGTATGAAGGTATATTTATAGGTATATAGGTATAAAGAAAAAAAATTGGATTAACTTTCCACTTCTAAGGACCTGGGAAGGGGTTTACCTTTTATGAACATTTATGTAAGAGATCCCTAAGGCTTATGAATCATGGATTAAAATGAAAGTTTATGTCGCTTACGAAAGTTGAGAAGCTACAAATAAGAAAAAAATCATAGAATATTGCTTTTTAATTTTCACCTTTGGCTTGCATCCTGAGACTGTCCCCACTATGCAGTACATCCTATTTTTAGCCAGTCGATTTGAAAAGGAGGTGAGTGATACAGTAATTAAGCGGCTAGTAGCATTTTGCTGGTGTAGAAGGTGATGCACCATTACCTGTGTTATCACATAGCTCATCAAAATGAACACCGGCATATATTTTAGATACTAAATTAAAATAAGTGTGTATTTTAAAGCACTACTAGTTCACGTCCATTAACTTCTTACAAGGCAAAATAGGCTTGGAGGCAAAGATCCGTGTGCTGTTTTATTTATCCACCGTATCCTTGTGGTAATTATGAATAGATTTGGATTTTCAGTGTGTGGGTGATACCAATACTTGTAAATTGTAGGATTTTGTGATCAGTCAAAGCCAAAATCTAATTCCAAAATTTGAAGTGGACTTTTAAGCTTTCAATAGTCTTTATTATCAAAATGATGACCATAAATTGGGTACATTCTGAAACTGAATGTAGCCAAGCTGGACTGATGCTGTTTTGTGATTTGGGGTTTTTCTATTGACTATCAGAAATTTCTAAAAGTTACTGACATCTGTTTGGATATTAATAATTACCAACGGAGGTTGTGATGACTAGAATAGACCTCTCAACCAAAACTTTTTGTGGTTTACATTTGCTGAAAAATGATGTATTGTGAGAAAGGAATAGATTAGTGCTATTATATATGATAACTGTTGATCTGCACTTATGGGTAAGCTACCAGGGGAATAAAGCAGCCACAATCGTAGACTATGTAGTCCTGGAAAATTAAAAAGAGATTTTGAGGCGCTAAAAGCCCCTACTGTGTCAAACTAATTATCTAAACAAAACAAGTGACTCACAAGTGCTGTGAGTAATATAAATTAAATATCAGTGAAAAACTCTTCTAATCTAAATTTATATCTGTGAAAATTTAAGGGGAACCGAAAGACCAGGTGGCCTTTTTTTCAACCTTTTTAAAAATGTTTAAATTATTTTTAAATTATTTTATTTTTATTTCTTTTTCTTTTCTTTACTTTATATTAAACTTTAGTAGGTATTCAGGTATCAAATATTTACATTCTTTATTGTCCAACACCCTCATATGAACCTGTTTAATAATGTGTAATGCCTAAAGATGTGAATGATCTGAAAGTAATATGTAATTAAAATAGTGCTGCTTATTAAAATACTACCACTTCTGCTTCTATCAGTAAAACCGTCATCAGCATAACAAAAACATTATCAACAAAAACCTGTATCAACGACAAAAAAACAGCAGCAGCAACCACAACATAATAATAACTATTATTTATAATAGTAATAAAGGTAAAATTAAAGTAAAATAAGCAGTTGAAAGGTATTTTTTCCAGAAGGTTATTTGACTATATTCTGGAAAAACCAGAGATTACAATAGTGTTTTGCCTTCACGTTCAGCAAACCCACCAATTTTGCTATCACCTTATAAATACAGATGCAGTCCCAGCCACAATTTGGATTGAAGTCCTCGTCTATCAGTTTTCCCCAAAAATGGTCAGTAGAGAAATGTTGGCATTTTCTTCCAAGTCAAAATTATAGAGCAGGACTATAATCTTCTCAGAAATTCATGCCATGTGAAAAGCCCATTCAAATCCCTTTCATATACAGAAATAGTGGTTTGTTATTCATTTTGGAAAATTGAAAATTAAGTTCTCAAATTCATCCCAATATATCATTTTGTATATTTTTCAGTTGCAATTGTGTGTTTGGTGGGAATAAACAAAGGGTTATAAACAAAGACTACACTCTCACAGATTGGATTTACCAATGAGCTTTGTTCATTCATCAAATGTCTCTCCAGGCAAACAGTAAAAAAATGTGTTTAGCAAGAGTACTTTAATAACTGCACCAACAAAGATATAAATGTTAAATTCACAAACCTGGTGTTTACATACTCCTGCTTGTACTTCTGTCTCCGGCCCAACAACGCCATCTAGCCATCATACAAATGCCCCTCCCGGTGATGTTGGGGCCATGTTACTTTATTTGCTGAAGCAGCGGTCGCCAACCTTTCGGACCTCATGGACCACTAAATTCATGATTTAAAATTCTGCGGACCACTAATATTAATTTTTTAAAAATATATATATTCTCATATTTTTTGTTTACACTGAGTGGCCAGTTTATTATGACCACCTGACGTTTGTAGGCAGATTAGCTATAATTAGCTATAATTTTGCGTTGAAGTTGCTAGAGGGCCAGACCATTATAAATAGGGAAGCAGGTTGTTTACCACGACAGTAGAAGTGATTTTTTTCTGAAGATATGGGTAAACAACGCGATTTAACAGCCTTGGAACGTGGGATGATTGTTAGCGCTCGGAGCCATGGAGCGAGTATCAGCAAAACAGCAGAATTCATTAAATGTTCAAGAGGGGCTCATTGTTAAAGTGTTTAAAGACTGGACTGTCACCCGAAAATCTGGGTCTGAATGTGCAAATTGTGACCGCAGGCGACAAGTCAATGTTAGGGCAGAACGGAGAGAGTGGCAAGACTGGTACAAGACAACAGAAGGGCAACAGTGCAGTGTCAGATTCCTTGCATCGCCTCGTGACTCCTTTCGTAGAGTCACGAGGCGGCCCAACAAAGTAATCTCGTGGAGTTGTCTTGAGTATACATACAGTACATATACACATACATACATAGGTGCAGGTGTGCCTGCAGGAGTGGCAGTGCTGGTGGAGTGAAGGAGCTGTGCTTCCTGCCCTGGCCCAGTAATAATTTTAATTGTTTCCCCCTCTATCGAATCTGCCACTGGCCCTGCCGGCAGCACCTGGGGCACATGCCCCCCCAGCTTCAGCACTGCCCCCAACCACCCCCCTGCCTCCCCTATCCCACACTGAGCCACTATTACCTGGCATATCCCCACTTTTTCTATGTTTACCGCTGCATACTCAGTCCAGGTACTGACGAAATGCCCCGTCTCCTGCAGAGCTCACACTGTACTGAGAGCCGCGCATTACTTTTGACAGCTGCTGCTTGAGTCAGTGAGAGGCAGTCCCGGAGCCTCCGTGCTGCTTCAATGATGGCCCAGCCTGCACGGCATAAGAGGGGCCTGGGGACCACCAACATTTTCTCGCGGACCACCGGTTGGTGACTGCTGTGCTAAAGTGTTCACTTGTTTTCTACATTGCCCATGCACGAGTACCAACATTTGTTAGAAGCGCCAGAAAGAATAAGGGATAGGCGAGTAAAAGATCTTGACATCATTGCTGAAACCAGCCGTTGTCCACCAGACACTTGATTATTGCACAGATGGGTAGTGGTCACATGACCGCAAAAAAAAAACATGCATTTCTAATGCTAATTTTAGAAATAAGCATGGAATGCAAGAGCGCTGTTGGAATTAACAATACGTTTGTTGTGTTCATAAAGCCTTTATAGCTACTTTGAAGTATTTGAAATAAGTTTTTGTTCCCTATAGAGACTACATTTTCCATTCTGTTTTTCCTTTGCAGTAAAGGATTAACAGGTGTGTGGTTCCTGTGTATTGTAAGAACAATATGTCCTACAGACATATTTGTGCATAGTCTCTTATGACTACATCAACTGCATGATATTGAAAATCATCATTGAGGTGATGGGTGATTGAGGCACCACACCCCTTCTTAAATTGATACAAACTTTAAATATATACACATGACTCATTCCTATGTGTGTCTCCCTGTGGCCCCCACCACCAGGGGGATCCTCCACTACTGGGTTTCCGTCAGTCAGTTCAAACTAGGGATGACCCGATACCGATGCTAGCATCGGAATCGGGCCCGATACAGGGCATTTTGACAAGTACTTGTCTAAATGCCCTGAAGCCTAGCGCCTGAAGCTTGCGCTATATTTTTTTTTTATTCTTACTTACCTCGCCGAGCGTTGCGTCACTGCTGCTCCGGTGGGCGGCGCTATTATTAAGTAAGTGTATTTATAGTGAAAAATATGATAGGAATATGTGTTACCACCGTCTGGGAAATGTATACTTACTGTTTCTTCATATGATGTCATAGAATACCTCCTATCCTGAGGAAGCAAATCACGAAACGCATTGAACTATGTCACTGTGAACCATCGATTGAAGGAAACAAAGATTCTATGTTTGTGGTATTCTGTTGGTAGTTGATTGTTGTATAGAGTATGGTCTGCGTGGGATCATGCAAAATCAGCGGCCTAAGGAGGTACCCCTAACAAATGGAGAGGTTTGAAGCTTATTAAAATGAATGTTTTTAGTTTATGTAATCTGTTTATGAGCTACAAACTCAATAAATGGAAACATTCTAAGTAAAATATATCTTAGAAACTGGCACCTAAAAAACCCCAATGTATATATGTTAAGTTTACATCAACTGCTTGTATAGAAGTAGCCTTCTACATGTAATGACAGAGCATTGTGAAAAAACATGGGCTATTTTAAGAAACCTGAACCCCTGACTTGCTATGGTTGGCCTTATTTACCATTCCTAAGCCTAGTTGTCTTATTAAAATGCAAATTTTAACCTAGACCTCATAAATTTGGAGCATAATCATCATCATTTTTAATATCTGTAACGTCTGACAATCTGTGATATTTGAAAAGCAAAGACAACTGCTGGTACAATTCTTCTTCGAGCAATGGGACTTTTGTATGCTGTTGTTTGAACAAAACTAGGTGAATCTATGAATCACCTATGCATGGGAAGGGCAAAGAATGTGAAAAATATGATTATGTTTTGCAGGAAGTGCTCAGTTTTATTGAACTGCAGCCTTTCTGATTATTCGAAACCTCATACATACATACATTCAAAATGCGTAACTTTATTGATCCAAATGTGCAGGAACGTTTATACAAGATCTCTAGCTTCAGACATATCATAAGTATTGAAGTGGCACGTGATTGCCATGGCAATAAGGCACTTGAATGTCAGTTTAATCAGATCACTGAATTGTAAAGAGACAAGCAAAAGCCGCACTCCTACCATCTCAGGAACTCCATTACTAATTAGGATGTGGAAGAAGGGCTGAGAGGTTTAGGGATGTATTGATTTCTTTCAGGATCCCCACAAGAAGGGGAGGGATGTGTTATTTCATTGTACAAACACGATCCCCGCGAGACACCTTTGTATTTCCTAGAAAATCTCTACAAAGATTACATTGTGCTGCACAGGTGCAGGCACAGACCAAGTGGGAAGAGCAACTTCAACCTTAACATACTTTGGGATTCAAAGTTTTCTTTGTGCTTAAACCAAGGTATTCCTATCTAAAGGTCAGCTGTCTTTTATGGGAGATGAGGATTACTGAAGCCTTGGTACTGGGGGGAAAATAGGTATACAATTAGGTCTTCCAAAAAAAAATTAAACCAGTTGCACGTAACCTTCTTTAAAGTGTAAGTCTAGCCAACCCTTTCTTTTTTACTGTATTATTTAATAGAGTGAGAAAAGGTTATAACCTCTGTGATAGGTTTCCACTCACATCTTGTTCCAGTGACAATGTGGTCACTGGGACATAAAGTGAGGTGCAATCTCAAACAGGGACATAAAGAACAATAACAAATATTTTTTTACAAAGATTGGGGGAAAGCTAGAGCCTCTGTAAGCTTTTTTTTGGATGTCTGTGAGTCCCCTTCAGTTCCTTTCCTGGTGACAACATTGCATTGATATCTATTTGGCTGAAGTTCTGCTTTTAAGTTTTCTTGTGTCTGTATAGAGATACAGTATTAAAAGACAGTTAACTTAAAACTGTAGTATGGAAAAAAGGTACAATCAAAATGCTTCCCGAAGTAGATAGTAAATGATAAACCAGAAAGGAAAAATAAGAAAAAAAATGAGTTTAGAGCTATATTAAATTTGCAGGTATCTGGGTTGTATTGAAATTAGTAAGGATAGCTACCATTATTGTTGAAGAGGGGTGGTATCATTATGGGGGAGCAGGGGATAATGGTAGGGGGAGAGAGGGATAACAGTGGAGGGAGTGAGCATAGGGGGAAGCCGATAAGGAAAGGGAATAGTACTAGATTGTAAGCTCTCTCCCTTTTCTAAAGTGCTGCACAAACTGTTGGCACTATATAAATCCTGAATAATAATAATAATAATAATAATAATAATATCAATAGAGGGTAAAGGGGAAGTAGAAGAGGAAAATAGGGAGGGAGAAAAGAAAAGAGGATAGAGGTAGAGAAAAAAGGGGGAAGGGTATAGGGAGTGTAAAGTTAGAAGAATGAAGAAGGTTAGCAAGACAAATCTCAGGTCAAGCTTTTGGAAAATTAGTACAAAGGACAATAGCAGCATTGTTTCTAACAACCTGATTGGTTTCTATTGGATACGTATACAATTTCCATGAAACCAGGCCATTTGCCCAGTTCTGTCTGTAGACTACAGAGCACCACACTCTAAGTGATGAGTATAGGAAGAGATGTTCTGTGGTCCTAATAAATACAAATTTCCTGTCCTAGGGTGAAAGCACTGATTCTGCACATACAAAGTACAGTGAGTGAGCATTGTCACCTTAGGCTCAGTAGGTTAAAAAAACCTTTCAATAAAATGAAGCCCCCACATCTAAGGAGTGATAAGTTGTAATATATTATTTTTGTGTTGTTTGGTCCTAATACACCTTTAACTCGTTATTTTTCTACAACACTACTGCACTACTGTTGCATCAAAATAAAACAACCGTAGCGACTGCTTGTCAACATCTGTTATAGGGAATGAAAAAAAAACTGGCAGACATGAGAGATTTAATGTACTGTCTGAAGTCTACTACTGTGTTTTCCAACAATAATCAATTAAGGTTAAATGAAATCTATAGCTTGTATGGGACATAGTCTAAGTCTGCTTGTGCAGTGATCCACAGCAGCCAATGAGCTTTTAATAGTGTTACAGTAAGCTGACAATGGCTGACAACTTATTTGCCTCTTTTTTTTACAAGAGTTTAATTTTCAGTGTTAGCGATATCAGTGTATATCAAGGTATTTAATGAAGTATTATACCTATTTATATTACATTGTTGCATTGGGTTCAAATATTAGTTAATGTGTATGTGAAGTCTAAAAAGTGTATGCATTTTATTAGGCATATTGCATTATTAAAATGAATAATTACCTTTTTAACCTTGCTTTCATAGCAGTCATGTGACGGGCACTTAGAGCGTTATCCCCATAATTTCTTTCTGTGTCTAGTAAGAAAGCAACAGGGAGAAGGGGAATTTGCAGGATCACCAGGAATTTCCTAGTAGAACAGAGTGTAGTCACATAACACGTACCAGTTAGTTTATAAAAAAAAAATGCATTACCTATTTGTCAATTAGCACGCATACACGTACATACACTTTAATTAATTGGCTCATATTGTTTTTAGCAACTTGACACAAAAATATACAAGAAAGATTATTTCTGACCTTCTTAGGATAGTTTGAACAATAATTATGTACGTACATCTGTCCATAGAACCCAATCAGATTTCTGCTTTCATCAGTCCTGACATGCAAGAAAAGAAGATTATTTCTTCCGTTGGCTGCTGTTGGCCATGGTATTGCTCTTAGTCAGGGCTATCTCTATAATGAGGCAGCTTTATGAGTCTGCCTTTCTGGGCAGAGTGTCCCAGGTTGCTTACCAACCTGGGGCACTCTAGCCAGCATCCTGCCCAGCTCCTGTCAACCAGTGACATCAGTGAGATGGATGGGACACCAAGCAGAGCCAGAGGTAACATGCCAACAACCCCATCCCCCCCTCCAGCCCCCATAATGTGCACCATCTGAATCACCATCCACCAACCCCCTGCCCCTCCAGGCAGCGATAATTCTAGAGACACCCCTGTTCTTAGTACTTTTATAGTATCATTCCAACCAAAAAGCCAACCTATGCTCTTCATATTAGCTTCTTGTGTCTCCTGCTAACACCAGCACAAGACAGAATCCTGCCCCACTGCATCTGTAATGAGAAAATCTGTTATAAAATAACTATTTAACCGGGTTATTCACTAAAGGGTGAAAAGTTTGGAGAAGGCAGGAGAAGTGAACAATCTAGGACAACATAGCTGATTTGGAAAAATTATCCAATTCATCTCACTTTCCTGTTCAGCTATGTTGTCCTAGGTTGCTCACTTCTCCTGCCTTCTCCAAACTCTTCAACCTTTAGTGAATAACCCTGTTAATATTAAACTGCATGTAGAGTCAAGCCATTTTTTGCAGTTTTGGATAGAGTAGGGACGAATAGGAACCCCTGTCAAATTTTTATTGTTTTCTGTATTCCTATCTAAAGGTCAGCTGTACATAGAAAGTGATGGGAAATTCAATATTTTACAGTTGTTACTGATGAGGGTGAATCTTCCAATGGATATACATCTTCCAATGGGCAGGCTTGTTCCTATGACAGCTGTTTAAGAGGGGAGTTCCCTCTTAAAGAGGGAATCTCTATAGAGATTTGCTGCTGCATCCCTGGGACAGGAAGTGAAGGTAAATCTTCCCGATGGGAAGGAGACAGCAAAAAATAAACTGACAGGAAAATTAAACCTTCCATATGCTATCCAAAATTGTTATCAAATGGTCCTTTTACAATGGGTTTTATTAAAAAAGGAATTGTGAAACTGCAACAACAATAGTTGGGGTAAAATAGAAAAACAAAAAAAACTTTGTTGTGCATGTCTATGTGTCATGGAGATATTACTATCGATTTGCTTTACTTTATCCTCGATAACCATGGTTAGGAATTCTAGCCTTAGAATTACACCACTGTAAAATCAATAGGCTCTTGTTCTGTGATTCATCTGAAGAGGTATGTTTCATCCTAGAATCTCTCTGCTTGTAAATTGTGTGAAAATTGGAATATTTTGGTCATCATTTTCTCATCATCATAGCCGAAGTGCGGCAATCTTGATGTAAAACAAAATCACCAACTGTACTAAAAAAGTGATGTGGTAAAGTTATATTGATGAATGTGCACATACAGTACACACACAATAAATATTTCCTCCTTAAGAACCCCACTCCAGGCCGCTGTAAAATTAACCCATGCAATGCACCTTGACCCCCATCTTCCCTTCCCCCTCGTTTTGTGTAGGGGGTGTTGGAATTGCTTCCCTTATACCTGGGTACTGCATTTTTTCTCTGCGCTGTGGGGCCGGTCCCCCCAAATTCTCCTTTTCTCTTTACCACTCGACTGTTCACAGGCTCTCGGACATCATCACACACAATAAGTCCTTCTTTTTTGTGAGTATGCCAAGAGCCTGTCCAGTGTCAGGTGGGCAGGTGGGGGTGCGGGATCGGGGTGTGGAGGTGGTGGCTGAGTGATGCTGCTCTCCCTGCTCGGCTCAGAGTTTTGCCCACTTCCTGGCAACCGGTGATGTCAGCTCTGCCTGTCGCCCCCCACATGATCCAAATAGATGCCACTTAAAGTGACATTAAGGGAAAAGCCCCCCCCCCACAGTCCTAAAGTAAGGACTTACCTTAAATGATGCCTCTTAATCTGATCTTCTTTTTCTTTCCTGTAGTTTTTAGCTGTCCCTCCAGCGCTGGTGCGGGTCTCCGATCCAGTGCTGACTCCTCTGTCCTCCTCTTCTCTCATGTCCCATGGAGTCTGTGCGGGTGCACTCGCTCCATATACTTACCTTGTGTCTCTCCTCATCTCCCGGCTGAACATCTGAACTGCGCATGCGTCCGCCCCAAGATCCTTTGCGGCCGCCCGAGAAATTTCCAGATGTTCGGACGGGAGTGCGCGGCGGAGACACATGTAAGTATTAACCTGTGTCTGCTTGGTACCACGGAGGTGCCGAGCAGAATAGCCAAGCTGAATGCCGCTGAGCGGCATTCGGCTATTCACTCACTGCTGTTCGGCCCCTATGAGAGTAGGCCGAACAGTAATGAGTAGCCTGCCGGAGGTTCGGCTCAGCCGATCCAGATGTTGGATCGGCTGAGTCGAACTCCTTCTGCACTTCTGGTCGGCCGAACATGCTGAACATGTTCGGCCTGCTCGAAGCCAGCTGAAGCAATCCGATGTACGGCTGATTTCAGCCGATATACGGCTGAAATCAGCCATACAAGCCTGAAGTGAATAACCGAACAGCGTTCGGCTCACTTAACTTCGGGTCGGTTATTCACACGGCTGCCTTCGCAGCTTTGTGAATAACCCTCTAAGTAATCAGGGGATTGAACAAAGGTCTGACTCATCTGAAACAAGCAGAATCCCACAGGTAAGGACAGCTCCGTTTTAAAATATTAGTCTGGTTTTGATCCGAAGACTATTAAATAAATGATGATATTATAATCTCCTGTCTTGCCCCTTTCCATTTAATCACGCTGGGGAAGTGACAGGTGTATGTATGTACACAGGAATCCGGTGTTAGCAATTTTTGAGAGCTTTAGAATTTGTTACCTTCCTCGGGTGATTAAGAAGATTATCCTAAGACAGCTATATTGTCTTAGAGTATTAAAAAGTAATTCTGTGCTTGATTTATTTACCAGCTCTTATGGGAGTAATCGGTTTACAAGTGATCATATTAGCCCTTACGTACACGTTGTTCCAGAAGCGGCATGAAAGGCAGTTGTACGTATAATCATTTTTGATGTTTTTCTTAATTTTTCCCATCTGGAAAATATAGTTATTTTTGGTCTGATGAAAAAATTGAAATACAACACTTTATATCATAAAATTTTATAGCAGAATTTAGAGTAACTTAATAAAAAATGCATTTTAATAGGTTGTATTCAGGACTATTTTTAATAGTTTTCACTAGGGATGTACCAATACTTTTTCGGTATCAAGTACGAGTACCGTTTTTTGGTACTCGCCGATAAAGATACCGGCATGCTGAGGCGGCTAGGGCCTGTCTTCTGTCCACAGAACACTGGCTTCACGCTCCCTCACCGCCTGACCCGGCTTTCTGATTCCCCAGGAAGCCGGCTCCATGATACCTCGC
The DNA here is from genome assembly GCF_000935625.1 of Nanorana parkeri. Taxonomy (NCBI): domain Eukaryota; kingdom Metazoa; phylum Chordata; class Amphibia; order Anura; family Dicroglossidae; genus Nanorana; species Nanorana parkeri. The sequence goes on from NW_017306562.1 coordinate 604,105, forward strand.
GGGACTGCCGGTCAGAGGGAATCTCTCTCTCACCGGAAGTTCGGGTACCGAGATAAGTACCAGAGCATGACCCAAATGCTCAGTATCGGCACTGATACCGATACCAGATTGGTGCATCCCTATTTCACTGTAGTGACCACATTGACCTAGACATATGGCAGACCTAAGGAATCAATTACAAGTGGATAAAGTATAAAAACACAAAATGTAACCTTTAAACAGTAATTCCAGTGAAACCAATCACTGAGCTACTAAGGCTAGCCATATATCTTAATTTTTCTCTTGTTCAGCCCATTGATTGAAGGGGGAAAAAAAACAATAAACCTGTTTAGCATGGATGGAGAATCCTCCACTGCCGGCTATTGTATTCAGGCACCCGTAGCTGTCTGAATATCTGAACAATGATTGCATCTGATAGGATGCAGTCACTGTTTGGCTGAGAATTTTCCAGATTCCAGGATCAGGTCATGTTAGCCAGTATTTTATCAATTACCCAACTGGTTCAGGAGAATTAGAAAAGAATAAGGGGATGCCTTCTTTATAGTGAATAAAGCTGAACTCCAGGCAGACAGCTAAATACATAAAATAGATTTTAAAAAACATACTCGGGAGTTGTTCTAATTGCCAAAGGATTTTTACAGTAAATCTGTCCATTCATTCTTGAGATTTAAAAACCCTGCCCAACAGCAGAACTAGGTGGATGACACCATTTACAGGTAAGAAATAAAATGTCTTCTCTAAGGCCTGCTTCCCACCTAGGCGATATTTCCACGCGTTATCGCACAAAACACAGATTCACATTCAAGTCAATGGAGGCTGTTTAAACCTTTGCATTGCGTCGCATAGGCAAAATCGCCTGTCACGCACTGTTCAGTAAAAGAGCAAAATCTGTCTGGTGAGGTCATTTCTTTGCTCACTCTGCTTCTATCAGCATGTCCCTTGGCTGCACAGTTGCATGCATCCTCTTGCCCTCCAAAATGAAGACTGAAGGCTGGGAGGGACGGAAAATCTAGCAACTCCTGAGCGGGTCATTCAGTGCCACACAGGAAAACAATTACTGAATAAGTAAAGCAGAATACATTCAACTTCCATCCTTTATGTTTCACATATTTGCTGTAGAAAGTAGCTTGACATTCCAATATTTTGCAATGACATATGAGACTAGTCATGTTGCACATAAAGGTAAAAAAGCATTTCACAACATACATGGCTTTATAAAGATATATGTTATTACATTGCATCTCATGGATGTTTTACTACGATAAACTGGGAGCAAATTGTATGCAGTAACGTGCCCTATTTCTGAACTGGCATTTTCTTTATTTATGTACATATTAAAATATTCTACGGCTCTTATCGTATCTATGTGACATGGTTTTAGTTAATGTTATTGCTGTAATGATTGTTCATAGACCCTCGAGTTCCATCAGCTGCAACTCCAGCAGTCATAGCCACAAAACCAATTTGGCTGGTCCTAAAATATATGTTTGCTGAGGGGCTTCGCTGAAAGGTCCTGCAGGCAGAAAGGCATTCTGCCAGATGGTACAATAATTCTTCCTGTTGGATTGTGCGTCATTTAAGTGCATGGACAGGCAATGTCCATGCACAGGGGCACTGCTCAATGTTTTGCATGCAGAATCTGCCTCCTATTTTATACCTATATTGTATTTGCAAACTGGATAATTATCTGGTTAGCATCCACCTGGATCGGCTCCTTGCTGCTGGCAATAGTTAAGAATACTTTAATCCCTGTATATCATGCTGAACATCCTGTTTACAATAACACTTCTGCAGATTACTCTTTAAATTATTGTTCCAGATAACACTAATAAATCTAACTATATGAAAAGATCTAAGATAATAAAATAAAGAAAATAACATGAATTGTGGGAACACTGTGCATTACAAATCAGTGAAAGGAAATTAAATGTAATATTTCTAGTTAAGATTTGTTTTCATGTACTTACTGGTACCTTTTGATCCACTGCCCTAGCTCCATGTAAGCATGTTAATACAATACTTGCACGGAGAGAACCAATTTTCATGGATTATATACTATGTATAATTATTAAATGGAGATTATCAGTTTTATTGGAGACATTTTAAAGGAAGCCTATACTCACTTCAATATGTAGATCGCCATTGCTGACCTGTGTTTTTCCAAATTCTAGCGCTCAAACTAGAGATAGCTACAGGATACTAGCATTTTTTGAAGGAGGCCAGCAATGGTAGTCCACATATTGTAGTAATGGTTTCCTTTCAAAGTACAGTTATACACACACATACACAAAGTGCTTCATTTAGGAGGAAATTACCTTAAATCAGTAGATACAATACCCTTGTATTAGTATGTCAAAGATTAAGGACATCATTTTCATAGTTGCCAAAAGGTCAAGGTTTCCATATTTACCAGTCCTATCCAGGACATGCAGTATAACTTGGTTCTAACATCAAGCTCTGAAAACATTGTATGGTTGATTTATTTGCAGCAGTGATGATCTCTTCTGGCTTTCCTGACTCTATGGGCTCTATTTATATCCAGCTTACAGAGTCATTCACTCTATGAGGTTTCTGAGCATCCGTTATGTGCAAATAGACTCAAAAACAAACGTTCGCAGATATGCATTTTCTTTTCAGGTCGAATGTTTGTAATTTACTACTGCATTTTGGCCACTAGATGGAGCTGAGGAACGTAGAAAATAAGTATTTATGTATTCTGCTCCTCCTTCTAGTGGCCAAAATTAAAAGGATTGGATGACTGGAGTAAACCTAGCTTTACTTTATGCACCAAGCTAATTATTTCTTTCATTATTAATCCAACCACCTTTGGGATTCATTTACTGAAGTAGAGACTTCATATAACAAAGTGAATGTTCACTGAGCTTAGTAAATGAAGTGAAGCTGTTTTCAATTCAACAATTGTGTGCTAGTAAATATCCTTTTTTTTTCCCTTGCAGAATGTTTACATGGTCACCTTTTTTTTAAAACTAAAATTGAACATAACCCTTTTGAAAATGAATAATCACTGTTCTAAGTGAACAGCCTTTACCTTAAATCACCCCCCACCATCTCTACGCTGTAGTAAAACTGTGTTACTGCGGGGCTGGTTCAAAGGAACAGACTGACTTCAACTCTCCCAGCTCGGCTGATTCAAAGGAACAGAACAATCTCCATCAGCTGTCCATCTACTAGCTTGGAGAAGGAAAATAGGAGTGAGGAGCAGAGAGCATAGGAGAGGCTTGTCTTGCTGTGGAGACACACAGCTTACTAGCACACACAAGGTGGCTCCATAGGACCCTGCAAGGGAAAGGAGCCACCCTAAAATAGGATATCAGGGCCGGTGCTCAGGGATCAGCTAATTCTGCAGGAAACTAAAACGTTCAAGAAGCATCCATTGGAAGTGATTTTATCAGCATTTGAAAAAAAATATTTGATTTTATTGTTATTTACGTTTACATTTTATTTTTTATTTCCCTTGCACAATGTTGGATGTTTAACATGAATACAGCTTCCCCATACTTACTTAAGATACTTATTAATCTTGAGTGAACATACACTTTACAAAGTGCACATCTTTGCTAGATCAATCCCAATTTCTTTTAATGGTCAAAAACTAAAAATAAATATATATTTCTATATTGAATTTCCATAACTTCTATCCCTCGTCTAATAACCATATCATTCTAGAAGTTTTTAAACTTACTTATTGAAGATGCCCATAGGATGTACTTCCTCAATGCACTGACACAATTTCACTCAGCCCTGTGACTATGCACTTCCTTGTGTCACCACTCTAACTAAGCCTGCCGTCTGAACATCCCACAATGTGACATCATCTTGCTGGGATATGCAGTCTTCAGAAATAGAGATTGGTCACATTGAGCAACAAGGAAAGAGATGCCAAGCACACTGGGAAACCAGGACGTTGTTAAAGGAGAACTATGAGGTGAGTGCTTTTCACTCACCTCATAGTTCTAGCCGACCTGTGACAATGAGACTGTCACACGTCGGCTCAGTAGATCAGGAGGTGAGCGAACACATACCGGCGTTCGCTCAAATCTCGATCCTGTCACAGCTCTCTGCCGTGACAGGGGAGGGGCTGGATTCCCCCCTCCCCGTTCCGTTCCGCCAGCGCTGACTGGCGGATCGGACGGGGCAGTGGGCGGGTACAGCTGGCTCTACCTCTGGATAGGCAGAGCCAGCTGTCACTCATGCAGCTGGGCAGATCCCGGCATAATTGTCGGGATCTGCTTCAGCTGCGGCGTCTCAGTATACCGCGAGCAGTAGCTCGCGGTATACTGAGCTTAGGGTGACGGGAAGACGCTAGTTTGTGTCCTCCCGTTACCCTAAGGAGAACTATGGGGAAAAGCCTTAACCCCATAGTTCTCCTTTGAAGGGATGGGCAGACAGAAGACAGCACTCACTACATAAAAGGGATTTTTTTTCAAATAAGCTTTGATTGCATTATGAAAAATAACTCTAGTATGTATTCTTATTACAATGCTGATGTCATAACAGGATAGTTACTTAGTTACATAGTATTTGAGGTTGAATAAAGACATATGTCCATCAAGTCCAACCTATTTTGTGTTTGTGTATTGTTCATTGTAAAAAAAACATTGTACAATGAACTGCAGTAAAGTCCGTGGGACAGAGGGACAGCTATATGTACCGGCGGGTGTGCGTGTGCGGGGATCTTCTGAATGAAACAGGTCATTGGCAGCTGCAGCTGCCTGTCATTGGCAATGACTGATAGCCAGGCGGAGGCGGAGCCAATACACGTCTCTGCAGGAACTCTCTCCTGTGACCCCTCCCCTCCACTGGTCGCCAAGGACGCAGATGAAGAGGTGCTGCAGCCTGCATATCTTAGGTAAGGTTGGGGTAGTCTGTGGGTAATAACTGGCTTGGGGGTAAAGGGGGAATTAGGGGACTAGCTGGGCTGGTGGTATTCAGCATCGCTGTATAATGATTATACAGCAATGCTGAATGCCACCAGCCAGGGGCGGACTGACCATCAGGGGACCCGTCACCCTGCCCCCGCTAAATGAACCTCCCGGCTGCAGGTGCAGTAGCTCCCTCCGCCGTCTCTCCCTCCGCCGCTAAAGATGTGGCTTTCTAATCGCGCACCCGCTCGCTCCACAAGGGCAGCCCTCTAACATGCCTCATTAAAGGGCCGCATCTGCCTGATCCAGCCAGCCCGGATCGCTTCGGTATGCGAGCGGCTGCGCATTTAGAGAGCCGCATCTGTAGCGGTGCAGGTGGCAGAGAGACGGCGGAGTGGGCCACTGCACCTGCGGCCAGGGGCTTCATTTAGTGGGGGGGTTTGGTGACGGGCCCTCAGGCATGCTGCGGGCAAACTGGCTGGTGCGGCCACAGGTGAGCCTCCACTACCAACCAGGCCCCGGGAGCCCCCACTGACCACCAGGGTAAGGTGACCAGTTTTTTTAAGGGCTCATTCACACTGGAATCGACCGGCACATACAGCTCCGTGCTGCGTGCATGGCCGTATCGGGCAGCTCCCGGGAAGGACAGGTGCTGCGTGTGATTAGTACACAGCCCCTGTTCTTCTCTATAGGACTACATGGCCGTAAGCCGCCCTACGCTCACCCGTCCTACACATCGGTGCGGGTGAGCGTACTCGTATGCTCGTACGGACGTGCAGAGCGGGTGAGCGTAGGGGGCGTACTGGCTGTTTTCTGGCAGTGCCCCTCCAGAGAATAGACTCTGGATCCGCCCCTGATGCTGGGACTTTAGAAACACCTATATCACATATGAGTTGTTGGTAGCAGTGCCATACATTTTTTTTTTTTTTCCGTGGATTCCTATTCATTATTTGTGACTTCATGAATTTACATCCTCATGTGTGTTCAGTATGCCTGATATGAAGTATCATTAATGCAATTGGATTCAAGCAGAGAAAGCCATGTTGAGACTTGAGAGGGAGCAGTTTAGCCGTCTGGCAGATTAGCATCATATCTCTTATTGGATCAACATGAAAATTCTGACCTGCTGCTTCTATGAACGTTTTGATTATTCTGTGGTGATCTGTATTGATTCCACCACGTACTAACGCCACGCAGCCTGACAATTATTCAATAATGTCTCTTTTACAGTGCAGATCAAATCTAATAAATGTTCTGAGACTTCGGGTTCCTTTATTTGATACATTACACGGCACAACAGTGGACAGCAACAAGACGCTCTGAAAATGATACATATCAGCCAGCATAATAAAGCATTAGTCTCATACAGTGATTAGTGCAAATCCTTGCCAAATCCCCATATTGATGTCTTTGATGCTCCTCAGTCAGACCTGTCGTTTTCTTTCTCTTCTTTTCTTTGGAAACAATCGGGGCACCTGAGTTTTGTAGAGCTTTATAAGCAGCATTGCAATAAATTGTAGCTATTTCTACACCGCTCCGATGATAGGCTGGCGGCTCAAATGAAAACTGAACTCGGAAACGTATCGGAGTTGTGTGCTTGTGTGACGCAGTTTATTTTAGGACAGGAGCATGCACCTTTGTGTCAGCTGATTGTGCACAGCACGACTGCAGTGTTTATCTTAATGAGCTAATAGCTGTCTCAATTGGATAACATTGCAGACATTTAGGTCTGGTTAAGACAATTCATCAGTGTATGCCTAACAAGCAAGACAAAGCGCTGTAAAATGTTCGCAGCATTATCCAAATGACTTAGCCATTTAGGTAGAGTTTGCTTGTACAAACCATACACTTAGAAATTGTATAACTTAAAGTCATATTAAAGACAAAATGTGTTTGAGCTATTTCAAATGCAGATTAAATCACTTACAATGGATACTGATCCTTAAAGTTTAATAGTTTTTGCTTCCTGCAGAATCAGCTGGTCCCCTGAGCGCTGGCTCTGATATCCGGTTTAGGGACGCCTTCCCCTTGCAGGGTCCTATGAAGCCATCCTTGTGTGTGCTAGTAAGCTGTGTGTCTCTACAAACATAGAGACACAGCAAGACAAACCACTCCCCTTCTCCTGTACTTCCCTCCCCCCTCCTCTCTACTCCAAGCTAGTAGATGGACGGCTGCTGGAGACATCTTTGTCCCTTGGGATTTTGTACTGGACAGGAAGTTCAAGGAAGCGGAGCTGAGAGAGATGGAGCTGTCTGCAAACAGATAACTGTAAGTGCTTAAGCAAGCATGTAAAGAAATATTCTGCTGGGTTCATTATTGAAAAATATAGATTCATTATTGCAAAAAGTTTGAGCGTTTAATACTACTTTGAAGAGAACCAGTCAGAAATGGGTGTCTGTAGGAATCTGAATCTTCGCTTTTAACACCCAATTGGACCTTCAGTTTAACCCCTTCATGACTGAGGCCCTTTTTTCCATTTTTGCACCCATGTTATATAAATTAATTCTGAATCATTTTCAGATCTAATTGGATTTTCAGTTAGAATTAGCTAAATACATCTTAGGTGCAGCAAAACAAAAGTTGTTCAATGTCCTACAGTTCTTTTTCTTTCCAAAGGAAGTGGACTGCGACTTATTAGAAGTACACTGTAACATATTAAGATGAGTTCAGGACAAAGGGGTTGATTAACTAAAAGCAAATAGGCTGTTCACTTTGCAAAGGAATTTGCACTTGGCAGGGGAGGTTTGCCCTTAGTTTAGTGAATGAGGGGAAGATCTGCTGACTTCCTTCACATCAGAAAAAAATTTAGTTTTTTAAACTTTCCTTGCACATGATTGGGTATTCTTTACAAAGTGAAGTTTTGCCATATTTACTAAGCTAAGGAGAACTTCCCCTGCAAAATGCAAATCCCCTTGTAAAGTAAATAGCCTATTTGCCTTTAGTACATCAACCCCATAATGTTATTATATTTTTAGGATACAGTATGCAAACAGTAACCGCAGTAGATATACATTATAGGATGACAAAATCTTAGGTATGAGTTCACTTAAAGCAGTTGTTGTTATCACTGAGCTCAAGCAGGAGAGTATTATAAAGTTCTTATAATATAAAGCCAGGTATGCAGAATTGGATATAGCTGTGCCACACTATACAATAATACACTGTTCTGGAGTCTGGACATGTGATCACCTGTATCAAATTCTGCATACCTGGCTTTATATTATAAAGTTCTTATAATATAAAGCCAGGTATGCAGAATTGGATATAGCTGTGCCACACTACAGAGTGTTCATTGCTTCCAAGGTTCACTGCGCTGGGAATGGGTGCTAAATAGTTTATAGGACCAGCAGCAACTTTGTGTGAAGAAAATATCTAATATAGTGAATAAGTTGCGCTTGATCTAAGTGAATGTGAATACCAGAGTGAAGAATAAATCATAAACAACACATAAACATCTTAGATCAAGCGCAACTTATTCACTATATTAGATACAGAGTGTTCATGTTCTTCATAATATTAACTACCTCCCGGCCAGCCGCTGTGTATACACGGCCTGCCAGGAGCTTCTTGGATGTAACTGGGCGTGTATACACGTCCTGTTACATCCGCCCGCTCGGGGGCGCCGTGCGGCGCGCGCGAGCGGGAAATCCCCGCTATTTGAAAAGCTGCAGCGATGCCCGTTAATATACAAGCGATCCGCCGGCTATAGAGCCGGCGGATCGCTTGTATGAAGCCCCGAGACGTGCGCCCCCATAGAGAAAATACTCACGTTACTGTTGTCAGCATAGCGCGCGTGAGCTGGTCGTACGATGCCGGGAGAATATGCTGAGGAACAGTCTGAGAGCTGTCAGGGGTGATCGTTTGAACAACGCGGTCTCAGCTGGCCAGGCTGAGCCGGGGCTACACGAGTATAAGGCGATGTCAGTGCCGGACCGTTCGGGGACCCCAGGAGTCTGTGCGAGCGGTATCTCGAAGATGTCATAAACGAGGGAGGATGAAAGAGATGGACAAGGATAGTGTCCAATGACGGCGGCTATGCGTTTCGAGGCTCTGCCTCTTTGTCAAGCCTAAGTAAGAAGTGCAGTAGAGGTGGCGGGATATCTTGCCAGTATTTAAATCTGACAGCTGTCAATAATACACTGTCAGATTCAGGCTGGTATTCACTTCAGGCTGAAGTCAGCCGTTCATCGGCTTGCTTTCGAGTGGCTTCGGGTTGGCCGAACATGCTGAGTGCAGAAGGAGTTCGACTCAGCCGATCCAACTTTTGGATCGGCTGAGCCGAACCTCCGGCAGGCTACTCGCTGCTGTTCGGCCTATTCTCATAGATGCCGAACAGCAGTGAGTGAGCCGAGCAGAATAGAGTGGTACCGAGCAGAATAGAAAAACAGTTAAACAAGTAGAAAAAATAAAATAGAAAACGATTGGGTGGAGCTAGCAGTGACAGCTAGCTCCGCCCAACTGTTTTCTATTGGCCGGGCGGTTCTGCTGCCGTCAGAATTCTGATGGCTTCCAACGGCTCTGATGTCAGAAAAAAAAGACAACAGAGCAGGGAAAGGTTTACTCTGCTCGATCGAGCAGAGTAAAACTTTGCGGGAGAAAGTGTTTCTCTCCCGGGCAGCCGGGAGCCGCTATCTAATAGCGGGAGACTCCCGGAGCGTCCGGGAGAGTTTGACTGTCTGGAGATCAGCTTCACTGGTTACCTGGTAACCAGGGATGCTGATCTGTCTGTGCAGGTGGCCGCCCAGCAGTCAGTAGCAGGCTGGTCTTCGGCTCGACTGAACCCCTGTTCGGGCTATTCTTAAAGATGCTGAACAGCAGTGAGTGAATAGCCGAATGCCGCGGCTCTGCTGCTGTAAAAAAAAAGGAAAAAAAAACTATCCCGGGCGCTCTGGGAGCCTCCCGCTCCCAGCCGCCAAGGAGAGAAGCACTGATGTGTCTTTTTTCCTTATTCTGACACAAGCGATCTCAGAATAAAGAAAAAAAATATATAATTTTCCCATTGAAAAGCATTGGGACATTACTATTGGCTATTTCAATTTGCAATAGCCAATAATAGTTTTGTCATATGGCACCCTTCCACCCTATGAAACCATCAATCTCAGGAGAAAGTGAGATGCTTCAGGGTCTATGAATCACTTATTCTGCTGCTATAGGATTGGGTAGCTTTACTGTGTTTTTGCTTGTGAGATGCCTAGATGATAAATTATTGTCTTGTATCGGGAGTTGCCAGTACATAAAAATAAACTAGAAATTGGTTTGTGTTTTGTCCTCCTGAGCTGTATTACCCTGATTGTTGTTTGACTTTAGTGTGTCATTTTATTCCACGTTCTCCGTGCTCTTATGATTGGAATATCTACTGCTCTGCCAAGTTTTAATCAGGTTATGACTGAACAACATAGAAGTTATGGATCGTTTCAAGCTAAATTACAGAAATCATTACAAGGTACATGGATTTAGAGGCAGACATTATATGGGTAGGGAGCCACATGCTCACTATTTCTGTATCTTTATTCAGACTAATGTACAAAGAGAACAGGATAGCATAAAGGACAAAAAAAGAAAAAGAAAAAGTGTCTGTGATTCCTTAATACTGTTTTAGTACTTGATTCCAAATAGCAAAGAGCGGGAAGAGTCAGTGGGGAGGAAAATGAAGCTTGCTTGAATGGCTACAATCAAATACTTTTAAGCAGTGATATTCAACCTGTAGCATGTAAGACAAGTGCGGACCTGAAAGGTGGCTCTTTTAATCCACACAATACTGCGAACAGCACAGAACAGTTTAGCTAATGCACTCAAATGACACACTTAAAACTAAAGTACATTGGGATGTAGATTTTTGAGAGTCAGATCATTGCTAAAGTGGTTCTCCTTGAGATATAAGGATTGAAATTGCTTCAGAGAATAAAACATATCTGCCAATTTATCGTGTACTCTAGGGCAATGGTGTCATGATCTACATTTAGGGCAATTAAAACAGGACAGTTCTTATGGGGGAGACGTGGGTAATGGTTTGTGAATTATAGTTCATTGTGTGACCTGGAAGTTTTTTACATAACTTTTGATATTTTAATTATTGTAGGACTATATGACATATAGAGCTGTATGCATTGATTTAAAGGGGAACTGCACATTTAAATCCATGTAGGTTTGTTTATGTTGTTCTTAATGCTGGCATTCCCACCATGACAAAATAGATCATAATGTATTGATTTAAAAAATAAGGGCACCAAGCCATAGTTGTTGGACCAGATGTGAATTTTCATTTGTCACAATAAAGGGTCAAGAGTTACCAGCCAATGCGTTTTAGGGCTTAGATTTACTGTGCAAGTAGGAGCTGGATGGGTAGTTTTTGGATGTTAGTTCTTACTGAGCAGTGGTTAGAAGCTCACTCAGTTAAAGTTCTTATGTCCCAGCATATACTATCCTGTTATGACATCAGCATTGTAATAGGAATACATACTAGAGTTGTTTTTCATAACGCAATAAAAGCGTACTTGAAAACATTTAGTGCATGCTGCCTTCTCCCTGCCCATCACTTTTAGCAAATTACTGGGTTCCCAGTATGCTTTGCATCTCTTTCCCTGCTGCTTGATGTGATGCAATCTTGATTTCTCAAGACTATGGGGTCTATTCACAAAGCTGCCAAAGGATCTAGCCGTAGCTTCGGCTGATCCTTCGGCTAGCTTCGACCCCAAGACCCCTTCGGTTCAGTAGAACTGAAGGGCTGCTTTTACGGGCTATTCACTATAGCCCGTACAGCTCCTAAAGTTGGCCGAGGGGTTCAGTCGAGCCGAAGACCGGCCTGCTACTGACTACTGGGCGGCCACCTGCACAGACAGATCAGCATCCCTGGTTACCAGGTAACCAGTGAAGCTGATCTCCAGACAGTCAAACTCTCCCGGACGCTCCGGGAGTCTCCCGCTATTAGATAGCGGCTCCCGGCTGCCCGGGAGAGAAACACTTTCTCCCGCAAAGTTTTACTCTGCTCGATCGAGCAGAGTAAACCTTTCCCTACTCTGTTGTCTTTTTTTTCTGACATCAGAGCCGTTGGAAGCCATCAGAATTCTGACGGCAGCAGAACCGCCCGGCCAATAGAAAACAGTTGGGCGGAGCTAGCTGTCACTGCTAGCTCCACCCAATCGTTTACTATTTTATTTTTTCTACTTGTTTAACTGTTTTTCTATTCTGCTCGGTACCACTCTATTCTGCTCGGCGGCATTTGGCTATTCACTCACTGCTGTTCGGCATCTATGAGAATAGGCCGAACAGCAGCGAGTAGCCTGCCGGAGGTTCGGCTCAGCCGATCCAAAAGTTGGATCGGCTGAGTCGAACTCCTTCTGCACTTCGAGTCGGCCGAACATGCTAAGCATGTTTGGCCGACCCAAAGCCAGCCGCAGCAAGCCGATGTACGGCTGATTTTAGTTGGTGTACGACTCAAATCAGCCGTACAAGCCTGAAGTGAATAGCCGAACAGCGTTCGGCTCTCTTCACTTCGGGTCGGTTATTCACTCGGCTGCCTGCAAGAGTTATAGTGTGAATTTTGACACAAATAGAAGCAATGTTTGACAGAAGGTCTCCCTTGGTTTGCTGGGTTATTGCAGAAGACGAGACTGCAAAAAATGTGTATGCTGCTATATTTCAGAAAAGCTTGAACTTTTATCATAGCGTGCCGGGAATTGAAAAAGGTTTGGAACCACTGGTTTAGGGTTTTACAAAACAGTAAAACTTCATAGAAACCCATCGCACTTCTGACCGGATACAACCAAAAACATCGGGTGGGTGCTGTCATAGAGCTTTATGATCTTAAAGGGGCAACGACATGCAGCATGACAAGGTACAGATTCGATATGCATTGTTCTTTGCAGATTTTGTTGAAGGTCTAGCAGCAAAGAACCATATTGTTTTCATGTAAAATGGCGGGAATATTACATCATGATGATGTCAGAGGGGGAGGAAGGTGCTTTTCTCATTGGTTGTTGGCACATTTACTCTTGTATATATGTTTGTTCACTAAGTTATTTTGTATCACTCTGTTCGCCTGAAGAAGCAACCGAAATGGTTCCGAAACATCGCTACACATTGTGGCATGCCTTTCTTTTGTCAATAAAGAAGAATTGACAGAATATGCTTTGGTGTGCTTGTGACTATTTTTGGATTTGCTATAAATCAGTAACTCACATATCAAATGGTTTAGGTAGTCATTTTTATTTATTTAAAAACTCAGTGGATTGTTGAGGACATTTATTCACGGTAAGGGGTCAATAGCAGTACATGTACATGTCAAATGGTGTCCCTTCTAGGGAAACTCACCCTCTATATCTTCCCTGCTAGCTACTGTCACCAAGACTAAACGTGAGAGAAAATCCAGCATTTTGAATAGTTTCTGGAACAGGGAATAAACAGGAATTTTTCCAGAGGGAACTCTTGTGGTAACAACTGTCTAAAAGAGCATTTCCATTACTTTGCAGAGATTTCTTCTAAAATTCTGTTGTGTCTACGGAGAATCTGGTGGTGACGACTGTTAAGAGAGCATGTCCATGACTTTGGAGAGATTCCCTCTGATATTCTGCTGTGGCTGTGGAAATTCTGGTGGTGACAACTGTCTAAGAGCATTTCCATGACTTTGGAGACATTTTCTCTAATAATCGGTTATATCTATGGGACAGAAAGTAATGGAAAATCTCCCCAAGTTTTGGCTTTAGATTTAATTTAAGGCTGGAAACACACCTTTGTTTGATGCATTTTCCATTAAAAGCTATACAAATACATCATAACGAATTAACACATGTTAAAATGCACGTCTTGATGGATGTCAACATTCAACCGGGTGCGTTATATGTCTCTTGCGCTTGTAATTAGATGCATTTGGAAATGAATGGAAAAAGCATCATGTAAAAAAAAAAATCCACCAAAAAAGGTGTGCTTCCAGACAATTTTAAAACGATAACGTGCTTTTAATTAGACTGCAGTTCTTATCAAGTTAACATTTTCGCCTAATCATAATAGATTTACAAGAACACATCGGATTAAGAAAATGTCAAGAAGACATGAGTTTAAAATATGCCAGAAGAAGTTTAAAGGTCATCCAAGCTCAGCTGCCATTGTGTTACTCTAGGCCAAAGCCGTACCTTTCTGCCTAGCTTGGAATGGACAAAAAAATAGGAAAAATAAAAACCTCTTGTACATTGGAAACACAAACAGGAATACATTGACCATTCATTTGACTTGGAAGGATTGCTTATGCATGCACCATGGGGATAGCACTTCATTATAGATTCTGCGTCGATTCCCAAGTGCCGTTAAAGCAGGAACCCTACTGATGTCATCACCTGTGTTAGAAATAAGACCAGCTAGAAATTCATTATAAAAATATATTCCTCAATGTGAAACAGAAATTACACTGCAGAAATCCTCGTTTAAATCGTGGCACATTCCAGTTACTGCTCTAGCATAGCACATAATGAAATGGCAATAATATCAATGAGCTTAGCAGAATAACAGTCACACATTATCCTCTGCCGATATTCTCCATTTCATATCTCAAATATGTTTTCTAATAATAATGTAAAAATGGTCTGGAGGGGAAATTAAAGGGACACTGAATCTTTCTAAATTTAGTGCACATCCTCATCCACACAAAGGTGTAATTCAGAGCAAATCTTCCCCTAATTTTACTGTTATTACAGGGAGACTGTGCAGAGCTGCCAGTCTGATAGTATCTAGGTATTGGGTAATGGAATACATTTTATACAAAATTAAAGGAGGAACCAGCTAAAAGTACACACAAGGAACCATTTTAAATATATCTCTCATATATATATATATATATATACTGTGTTCCTAAACTCAAATAGAGTACGTGTGGTCTTCATCCTGGTTAAACATCATTTAAAAGAATGTTACTCACATTAGTGCATTGTCTGGCAGAGTTTGTCTATAATAGAGATTCTTAACCTGCCGCCGCCACCATCACTGCTTTTAAGACAGAGATGTACTTTTTCAGATTCCACGAGCACTGCCACCTGTTGGTGAGATTGAGTACAGCCTCATAACCATAAAATAATCAGACTCCTCTGCTGTCATTCACCAGTTGCACTTGGCTGATTAAGTTTTGGATAACGTTGGAAAGGTTTAGATACTAAGCAAGGTTTTTTACTGCTCCATTTGAGAGATGCCCCATTACTTCCTGTCCTGCTGAAAACATTTTAGCAGACAGGAAGTGAGGGGACCCCTGAATGCACAAAAATAAAAATGCTTTTCTTTGGTGGAGTAGGGGAAGGGTAGAACCTGTAAGAGTGTTATTTCTGTTTATGTCCTTGTTGCAGATTTTTGTAATGTGAGTTCAGTATAAAACCTGAGAGAGATGCTATAGACACAAGAAATAAAGCCAAGCTTACAGCATTGCTTGATTATGTTGGTTTTATCATATTATCCTATGAAAATGCCAACAGGTGCCACTACCAGTGCCCTATAGAATTCATGGCTATCTTGTTTCAACAGAACTATAAGATGTGCCATTGCAGACCTATTGTTCAAGGCTCAGAACCCATTTTCTCACCCTAACTGCAGTAGCTAGTAAGATGCTGTCTAAAAGATGCATGCAGGACTGGAGAGCAGAGTTTTCAGACATTACTGTCTGCATTCTTGTTCCAGGTTAGGTAGGGAACCAAGGGTAAGAATGTCAAACCTGGAGAGAGCACCTTTCAAAACAAGTCAGCAACGGAGTAACTAGAAAAACCAAAAGGTGATCAAATTCTGACTAAACTCAGAGCATCCAGTGGAGCTAATTTACTAAAGCAATAAAGGGTGTTCAGTAAAGCCTAGTGAAGCTGCGTTCACTTAAAAGCCCAAACCTGTGCGTGCAGAATTTAGCTTTTTTTTTTTTTATTTCCCTTGCATATGCTTGGGTATTCAGTGTGTATAAAGCTTTGTCTTATTCACTAAGCTTTGCAAAATGAACATTCTCTTCTCCATGGTAAATCAACCCCAATATGTTAAAGAAGAACTATGGGGTAAGTGTTTTTCCCCATAGTTCTCCTAAGGGTTACGGGAGGACATATAATAGCCTCCTCCCGAGACCCAAAACTCAGTATGTCACGAGCTACAGCTCGCGGTATACTGAGAGTGCCGCAGCCGGGACAGATCCCGACATTACTGTCGAGATCCACCCAGCTGCGTGAGTGACAGCGGGCTCTGTCTGTCTAGAGGCAGAGCCAGCTGTATCCACCTCCTCCCTCATCCGTTCCGCTAGTCAGCGCTGCAGGATCGGAGCGGGGAGGGGAGAATCCATGCAGGGAGCCATGGGTGACAGTCACGGCTCTCTGCAGGGAGATGATCGAGAAGTGAGTGAGCGACGGTATGTGTTCTGTCACTTCCCAAACTATAGAGCCAACGTATGACAGTTTCATTGTCACACGTCGGCTCGAACTATGAGGTTGAGTGAAAATCACTTGCCTCATATTTCTCCTTTAACCCCTCCAAAATGCATTATTCTAGTTTGCCTGGAACACAGCTTTAGTGATTTTGTGATGAGTAGGCAAGTACCTGAGTTAATCCAGTATGAATATGTATTACCAACTAGAACACATACACATCAAGGATGTTAACTCTCACCTTGATCATTTAATGCCCAAAACCTGTTATAATGTGTGACTTCTAATTACCCATATTTCTCACTTAACTGCTGGGTATGCATAGCAGATCCACACTTTTAAATACAGCCGAATAATGAATGTGGCTATAATGATTGGCAATACATGACCTTTGGAATCTGAGTCCATGATCTTTCAAACACGAAATCTATTTTTAATGAAAGTTTCATTATTTAAGATATCCTTAGTCACGTTTCTCCATTGGCATAGAGATACACAGAACTGCCATTTCGTCCTGCATTAAAGCAATTCTGTCATGAAAGAAATATGGGACTGTGATTCTTGAACTCCCATAAATAGGGGGCTGCTACATAAGAAAACCCAATGATTGGCCCTTCTAAGCCATCTGACCGCAGTTCAGAGGCTAGGAAGTGCATTGTTGGTAATTGGTTGCTATAGATGTGAACAGTGGCATTAGTTCCCACCTGTTTTTGTGAACCGTGATTGACGTGTGTTTAAGACAAAATGATGGTCAGTCTGACCCTGAAGCTCATCCCCCTACTGATAGCCAGACAATGAGTTTCTTTTTAAAGGAAAGACACCTTCATGATTTCATTAAAAACACCTTCATGGTTTTTTTTTTTTTTTTGCACAATAGATTTCTTCTAATGCTAAACACCAAGCAGATAAAAGCAATACAGAATAACCCATACGCAATCTATTTTACTTGCAATAAGATTTCTGTATAGCCAGTGTTGTGATCCAAAGGATTTATAATTCTCATCAATCAGTCTCATGTTCCAAAGGATTCCTAATTCTTTTCAGCCAGTATCGTGATCCAAAGGGTTTGTAATTTTGTTCAGCCAGTGTCATAATTTAATAGATGTCCGAGTTTGTTCAGCCAGTGACATGGGCCCAAGGATTTATAATTCACTAGTGTCATGATCCAGCTCTGCTCACTCTGATCTCTCCTTCTGTTAGCATATTCTCAAGGTTAGACTGGCTGAACAAAATAATAAAACATTTATGCAGTTGAAAGAGTTCACCTTCATGCATTTCAAATGTTCATTTAAAGGAGAACTATGAGGTGAGTGCATTTCACTCACCTCATAGTTCTAGCCGATCTGTGACAATGAGAATGTCACAGGTCGTCTCAGTAGATCGGGAGGTGAGCAAACACATACCGGGTTCGTTCACCTCTTGATCCTGTCACGGCTCTCTGCCGTGACAGGGGAGGGGCTGGATTCTCCTCTCCCTGCTCCGATCCGCCAGCGCTGACTGGCGGAACGGACAGGGAGGGGGCGGGATCCGCTCCGGCTGTGGTGTCTCAGTATACCGCGAGCTTTAGCTCGCGGTATACTGAGCCTAGGGTGACGGGAGGATGCTGGTTTGTGTCCTCCCTTTACCCTAAGGGGAACTATGGGGAAAAGCCCTGACCCCATAGTTCTCCTTTAATTGTTTACCTATAGTTCTGCTTTGGGTCCTGAAATGATCAAATTGACATTAGAAGGGTAAAGTTTTATTTATTTGAATTCAAAAGAAGTCCTTATAACTCTATGTTTTCTAAACTATAATGTAAAGTGCTTGTCCATGAAGCACTGAATGCATTAAACTGATTATACATTTTAACACTCAGTGGTTATATACATGCACTTAAATGGGAAACCTTGAATGTGAAACTGCTTAGATCAGTTTTATTATATACCACTGCAACATTTCAAATGATTTAAAAAAAAAAAAAATTAAATGAAGAAATACATAAGGCCTACATGGTGCTGTTATTTCAGTTCAGATTGAAAAAAGTTAATCTCTGTCACACATATTTTCTCATTGTATCTGAATTTAGAAGCTGCAGTAACACATTTCACCAGCAGGTAGTAGTGTATCGTAAATAAATTTTATATATAAAAAATATATATACATATATATATAGTCACACACTTTATCTGAAAATGAAACCAATATGGTGCCACAAAAGTAATAATACACATAAGAACTAATACAACATATTATTGATTTAAATGTATCTTTTGCATAAATGTTTATTATACTATTATACTATTGATATTATACTATACCATATTGGTTTCATTTTCAGATAAAGTGTGTGACTATATATATATATAGTCACACACTTTATCTGAAAATGAAACCAATATGGTGCCACAAAAGTAATAATACACATAAGAACTAATACA
Source organism: Nanorana parkeri (assembly GCF_000935625.1). NCBI lineage: Eukaryota > Metazoa > Chordata > Amphibia > Anura > Dicroglossidae > Nanorana > Nanorana parkeri. The sequence continues at coordinate 622,777 of NW_017306562.1, forward strand.
ACATATTATTGATTTAAATGTATCTTTTGCATAAATGTTTATTATACTAGAAAATTAATCAGGTTTCCTGTTTTATTTATCTCTGCAGGATGCAGTGTGGATCTATTCCTGGTTCTTTTTGGATTGCAGTTGCCTTTTATTTCACTATGCCCCATAAACTGTGTGTGTTATCCTTCACCAATGACTGTCAGCTGCCAGTCACACAACTTTGGAGTTGTACCGGAGGGCATTCCAGAAATAAGTGAGAGGATATTTCTACAAAACAATCAGATAACCATGCTTCTTCGTGGACATTTTAGCCCTTCCTTAGTCACACTGTGGCTTTATAGCAACAACATTACCTTCATAGATCCAGATACATTTGAAGGTTTTGACAACCTTGAAGAGCTGGATCTTGGGGACAATCGCTATTTGAGGGCTTTGGCACCAGAGACCTTTCAAGGTCTGTCCAGACTTCATACCCTGAACCTGTACAAATGTGGCCTCAGTTCCTTGCCTAGTGGAATATTTAATGGTCTCCACAGTTTGCAGTATCTCTATCTTCAGAACAACCACGTTGAGTTCCTACAGGACGACATCTTTATCGATTTGGTCAATCTAAGTCATCTCTTTTTGCATGGCAACAAGCTTTGGAGCCTCCATCAAAACACATTTAGGGGTCTGGTCAACCTAGATCGCCTTCTTCTCCATCAGAACCAACTCCAGTTTATTCACAAAAATGCATTCCATGATCTTAAGAGGCTGACCACACTTTTCCTGTTTAATAACAGCATTTCTGAACTTCAAGGGGAATGTTTAGCTCACCTCTCTGCCCTAGAGTTTCTGAGATTGAATGATAACCCTTGGGACTGTGGCTGCAAAGCTAAGTCTCTTTGGGAGTGGTTACAAAAATTTAGAGGGACAAGTTCAAGTGTGGAATGTGAGGCACCTCCAATGTTGCAAGGTAGAGATCTCAAAGTTTTGAAAACAGAAGACTATCTACACTGTTCAGGCTCAGAGTCTCTTCACCAAATTAAGACATTCAGCACAACACACCAGATATCACATAAAGGGCACCATTCACACCATTCCTCAAAAGAAAAGGGAAAAGATGTGCACCAAAATGAGCCAGCCGCCTACCCAGATTCTCGCCCAGGAAACAGGAAAATGGGGAAGAACTGCACAAATCACAAGAACCGAAATCGAATCTCAAAGCCCCTCTCTGGAAAGAGCATCCATGACATACAGGATTACATGCCGGATTATCATCTGAAAATAAATTTTGACACTATCCCCACTGCTACAACAAAGAGGAAGACTAAATGTACTCGTAGGACGTCCATCAGGATACCCAGTGGAGTGCAGGCACCAGGCAACAGGTGTGATGGGGTCAGGGTATCTCTGCTGCTGTTTCTCCTGGTCTTGGCTGTCATTGTACGTTGACCTAATGTGGAAGGAACTCTAGCCACTGCCACCACTTTCTAAAGGACCAGCATTTCTTTCTGTTATACTTCTTTATTTGTGTATGGAGGATTTGACATGAAGGATCAGTGAACGTGGCTTCTGGTGATCTGTTGGCTTGTGTTGGTGGATTATAAATATGAATC
>NW_017306562.1:624378-678846 GCF_000935625.1 Nanorana parkeri
AGTGAAATCAAAATTCTTTTTAAAAAACCCCACAAACATGACAAGCCAGGCCTTCTACACATGCAAAAGACACTGTGTGAGTAATATCTCCAACTGGTTCTTTTGGCCTATTCAGATGTTATTGGTCTTTGGGCCAATGCTGCTCAGAAGACAATCTACAATTCCTGAAAAATAAACTCAGGCATATACTCGCTATAGAGCAGGGCTCAGCTGCCGTGCTACCAAAGGAAGGTTGAAAGCATACAATAGGACTTGTTAAAAATAAAATAGAAATGAGATTCCTGCAGGCAGCCTGTTTATTTTATATCTGTATCCACATAGTTATTTAATGACACAGTCCTTTCCCTTCCCCCTATCTGTCCAAAATATTCATAAGTGTGTCTATAAATGTTTCTATGGCTATATCTAAGAAAAAAAAATCTTCAGAAAAAGAAAATTGTGCTGTTTGTTTTTTAGCAAATATACATTTTTGGAATTGGTGGCCTAAGGTGCCATCTTGAAAAAGCTGCAGATGGTGTTCTTCATGTAACACTAGTCCGTTTTCAGAACAACCTAAAATTCCTCATGATAAAGAAAGCAGGAAGGACAAGGATGAATTAAAGCACAAATAAGTGGAAAGTGAATCATGCATTCAGCATTTGATAAATGCTTATTCTTATTCAGCCACAGAAGTCAGTGTCGTATTTGGGAGCAGGTGATAAAATTAATCATGTACATAAATATCAAGAGGTTTGTACAAGAGGAAGGAAAATCGATGGCTCCCCTTCAGTGTTAGTTGAGTGTTTGCCTTATAGCTGGTCTAGAGGTATTCACTGCATAGACCTGTATCCCAGGTAATGGCCATAAAGATGTCACCTTAGTTAAATATTACCTTATGTGTTATTGTACAGCCTGTGGTTTAGCTTGTGCTTATTACACAGACTTTCTCTAAGTAGATTTCCAAAAGTTCCTGGGAAAAGGCCTTTAAGTTATGTGAGAATATATTTAATTTACAAAAGAAAAATATCAGAAGATATATAGTGAGGCTTTAGTGGAGTCCACCTGTGCCTATTGCTGTCTGCAGAGTATGCTGTGTCCTGATGTAATAAGTTGCAGTTATGGAAGGAGCTATTGGTCAAGTAGAAAGGGTGATGGCCAACACAAATAAACACCAGACCTTTTACCTATTGGCCACTTTTCATGAATTACCCAACACATTTCCTCAAAGGTAGCAGGGAATGAGCACAATACATACAAAACTTTACAGTATACAAAGTGCTACAGGGACTGTCCGTAGGTTTCACTAACGTTTTACCAACAGCAAAAAATATAAATATATATATATTTCCTCTAAATATATTAAATATATAAAATTTAAATACCAGAATTTTTTTTTTTAAATACTGGAAACATGGAGTACACACAGTGATAGACGACCCCACTGCCCATAACGAGTAGCAGTGTTAATCAGATATAGACAACAGATCTAGGGAGTACTGCACACACGATAAAATGTTATTTCCTTGTAAGAGAACTTGTGTGACCAGAAGAGAACACTGAAATAAAGTAAAATAAAAAACAGCCTTGGGTAATAAAAAAAATCCTCTCTGCTTGCTTTTTTTTTCTCCACACGGTTTTGATGTGATGAGAATACAATGGTTTCAGGCTGTTCTATTCATTCCCTAGGCTCATTGTTTTTGAATGCGCAGCATTTGTATGCACTAGTTATGCTGTCTTATTACCATATTTTAATGTGCTGACCACTGTTTATTACAGTAGTAATGGCCCCTAACATTGTATTCTTGATGTGGTATACTACATCCATAGAGCCTCAGTGTGTCTATTATCTAATCAAGGAGGCAAGCAAGTGACAGGCAAATTGGATTTTTGTTTCTCTTTAGCAGTGCATGGAGATGGGAGAGTTCAGGGCTTAGCCGAATGTACGGCACATTCTGCTCCATTCATCCCAATAGATGTTAGACTGATAACTTCTACCTTTATAATCGGGCACCGCAAAGCAATCAAGTTACCGGAAAAGAGTGTGTTGCAAAGAGCATCTCAGGTTTGCTTCTGCTAAGACAAAATACCACAGACTGTAATTTACGCTTTTCTATCTGATAATTACCCTGCTGTTATTTCAAATTTACAAATCGTTGTCTGCCATTTCATCCCCACATTTCTTCCAGCCAGTAGGGTAAACTATTAAATGCAAGCCAAAACTTTTAAGTATTTTTCTTAAACAGAGTCAGAGAATTGCCCTTCCTTACACCTAAAATGTCTACCAATAAGGGCCCAAGAACAATTTATGGATGAACCTTACATAGCTACAGTTAGTCAGGTTGAAAAAAGACACATGTCCTTCGAGTTCAACCTATAGAGATATGAAAAAAAGAAGAAAAGCCTAAACAGAACGCTATGCCCCCAAATCCCCACTGTTGATCCAGAGGAAGGCAAAAAAAAACCCTATAAAGCACGGTTCAATTTGCTCCAACAGGGGGGGAAAAAATCCTTCCTGATCCCATAAGGGAATCAGATATTCCCTGGATCAACAATCTCTGATGCTTAATATAACTATAAGAACTCAATATCCAGTAATATTCAGTGCATTTAGGACTACATCCAGCAATTAACTGAGATAGTTAGACCTAGCTCCTGGGGGAGTCTATTCCGCATTTTCGCAGCTCTAACTGTGAAGAATTCTTTCCGTATGCAAAGGTTAAACCTCTTTTCCTCCAGATGCAAAGAGTACCCCCTTGTCCTTTGCAGTGACCTTAAAGTGAATAAATTGGCACCAAGCTCACTATATGAACCATTTATGTATTTATACATAGTGATCATGTCCCCTCTTAATCGCCTTTTCTCCAGAGAGAACAAATTCAGGTCAGTTAATCTTTCCTCATAGCTGAGCTCCTCCATGCCTCCTATCAGTTTAGTTGCCCTTCGCTGTACTTTCTCCAGTTCCACAACATCCTTTTTGTGAACTGGTGCCCAAAACTGAACTGCATATTCCAGATGAGATTTTACTAATGCTTTGTACAGGGGCAGAATTATGTCTCTATCTCTGGAGTTCTATACCCTTTTAATACAAGAAAGTATTTTGCTTGTATTAAATCATTGACTCCCCCAAACATACTCCCCCTAGAACTTTACATTTATCAACATTAAACCTCATTTGCCAAATAGATGCCCAATCACACAGTGCATTTAGATCTGCTTGTAGGTTGGAGACATCCTGTAAGGACTGTATTCCACTACATAACTTGGTGTCATCTGCAAACGCAATCCTTAGTGTCCTCATCAGCGCAAAAAATACCCCCACCACTCCAATCATCCGAAGTTAGCCACGTCAATCCTGTACTGTGACAAGGATACACTTTAATCACTAGCCTATACATATATGCAAACCTGATCAGAGGAAATGCTGCATTGTCAACCTGCGCTGAGTATATGCTATTGTTTAAGTAGAACTTCAACACCCAAAACATGTTATCAAGGTGCGGCTAGTGTGGTGAAGGATGAGAACCTGTATCTGGTTTTTAGTGCTCAAATCCAAAAAGGCGAAACTAGTTTCCTACTGCTCCACATAAAGTTTATAGGCTCACATATACGGTATGTCATTTTATTATTATATCATATAATACCAAAAAAAGCTGACACCAGGCAGACCATGAAACAACTAAAAGAAGCAGTACAAGATCGGAGAAATGTGAGGCTACTGGTCCTAGAATCAACAAGAGAAAGGGACGACAGAATGGATAACATCATCATATCAAATAAATACCTCACTATGAGGAAAAGACACATGTATAAGTGAATACGGTAAATAAATACATAAGTACAATTCAAAATTAATATAATGACAGATAACAAAATAAAAATATGTTCTAGGGAAAAGGGATAACATCCATCATTTAAAATGTATTGTCCTCTGTTCTGTCAAAAAAACACATGGAACAGAAATGTATCATCCTATATTCTATTATAATTATGAGGACTTATGAGTATTAGTAGCGTACAAAGTTAAAATCATAACATCATAAACCATTTTATATTCTTAATGTTCATTCTAGATAAATAAATACCATGGACATTCATACACACAGTTATTAAAGAATAAATACAAATAATAAACATTATTATAAACATATAGTTAATTGCATATCTTCTCTAATTAAAAATCATAGATCTCATATTGATCTAAACCAGCTGGGGCTATGTGAATCAAACACTTGAAGCTACGTTTAGGCAGATATAGAATATACAGTACAAATAATTCAGCTCTCTGTTCATTAAAAGAGAACTATGGGGTAAGTGTTTTTCCCCATAGTTCTCTTAAGGTTCACGAGAGGACATATACTAGCGTCCTCCCGTGACCCAAAGCTCAGTATATTGTGAGCTACAGCTCGCGGTATACTGAGACTTCTGCAGCCGGGACGGATCCTGACATTACTGTCGAGATCCACCCAGCTGCATGAGTGACAGCTGTCTCTGCCTATCTAGAGGCAGAGCCAGCTGTACCCGCCCTCTCCTGCGTCCATTCCTCCGGTCCGTGCTGGAGGATCAGAGCGGGGAGGGGGGGAATCCCTGCAGGGAGCCGTGACCGACAGTCACGGCTCTCTGCAGGGAGATGATTGAGAAGTGAGCGAGCGCCGGTATGTGTTAGCTCACTTCCCAATCTATTGAGCCGACATGTGACAGTTTCATTGTTACACGTCGTCTCGAACTATGAGGGTGAGTGATTTTCACTCACCTCATAGTTCCCCTTTAATAAAACATTACATGTATTTTCTTTTTTTAGAACTTTTATTTTGCGAGACATAACAGAGGGGTACATTCACACTGCGTTATAGGTTTACATAAAAGAATGGTCGAGGATTATTTGTGTTTTTAAATGCAAGCAGTATAAATATCTGAATTTGATTAAACCAGCATTTTGCTGTCCCTGTATAGCAGAGCTCAGACTGGGAGAGGGAGAAGCAGCACAAAGAGCCACTCAGATGTGCTTGCAGTGATAATGTGCTAACAAGGGACCTGTTGATAAGATGACACGGAGGGCAGTATCAGAGAGATGAGCTTATCAGTCTGCTGTTTCTCCTTTACTATCCAGTCACAGGCTGGGGAAGGCACCAGACCTATAAGCGTTACTTATGCAGTAGAAAAAAATCTGGTCTTCTGTCCTGCCAGAAAGGGCTGTATTGTGTAGCAGTACTACACCTTGCCTCTCAAAACTGGATGGACAGAAATCCAAATCCAAAACTGTTCCCATATATTAATTGTATCTATGCATTTAGCCATTCCCTGGAGTTTAGCTATAAATGTTAATGCGTATAAACCATTATCTCCTTTTTGAGGCAAGGGAAGAAAAAGTGCAAACTGTACCAAATTTTGGTGCTGTCCCTATTGGGAACATGTCACCTTCTCTACTTGCCTTGGTGACCATTGCTACTAAGAAAGAAAAAGAGGTAAAGCCCAAATTGTTACAGTTGTCACCGGCGTCGGTATGGAGGATATTTTCTAATGAGAACACCTGTTACAGTGATAACAGTCAAAGGTCAATTTTCCACTCACTTCCTGTCATGTGTCTAGGCCAAAAGTGAAGGTATATATGGGCACACAGACATCAATAAAATCTGGCAAAGGTCTAAGTCCTTCTCTGCTCTATCCAAAACAAAAAAAAAGTTAGTTGGAGTTTCACTTTAACATAAGGTTTGTATTATCACAAAATGTATACAGTTTAGCTCACAATCTGGTTTGAAATTTGATCATTTTGCAAATGATTTTACTGTGCGAATGTAAAGTGTTAAAACCTTTTTTTTTTTTTTTTTATTGGAATGCATAAACAGTGTTCCCTACTGAGCTGCCACATGTCACCCTTTTTGAACTGTATAAATAACTAGAGAGGTGTCCAGATGAAAATGTTATAAGGGGAAAGTATTAAATAACCATTGATATAGGCTTTTAAATTAATCCATTTTTCATTCATCAAACACCAAGCGGCTATATCCTATCAGTCGAAACAATTACCAAAGAAGACAAATATGACGAGATAGAGCGCTGTGAATAATTATAGTGCATTGGTTAAAAACACAGTGCTCGAGTCAATAAATCAATGAAATGCTATGATCAAAACATCCATTATACTTATAAATATATGCAATAAGTTAACTGCCTTCCACAATCCATACCCTTTATTACAGTCAAATGTGCAAAAAGTAATCTAATCACCACTAATCACCACTATTCCTTTAATTATCTTCCTTTGTCCCACCTCTGTGCCAAACAACAACCCCTCACCTTGGAGAACGCAGAAAGGTCTTAAAGCAGACCATTCATAAAACTAAAAGAGCTGATTAACTGACAGCCCCTATCTTCCAATTAAATATTGCTTAAAATAACCTGTCACATCACTGTAGCTCATTTTTGTGGGATTAGGACTTAACTTTCCCAGAGTTCATCCCCCACACCGCCCAGAATCTTTGGACATCGGGCCAAGGTATGTATTTATTTAAAAAAAAAGCTTTAAAAAAAGTTCTACTGTGTATCTTTTTCAGAATTCCTCCAATATCTTTTATAGCATTATGAAATCATCAGCTCAATAGTAATGCCACCAAGAGTAAAGTAGTTATTTATTATCATTAAAAACCATTCAACTATCATTTGAAGGTGTGTTTCACACTTTACATTTGCATGGAGTATAACAAACCCAACTCTGATACCTGGAGCATGTGTGCATGACCATTAAAATGGGCATAACATTGCCTACTATGCTGTGCGTCGTTTGACCTTGGGCCTTTCTCATGAACTCATTTATCTGTATTGAGTTCTCCGAGGTGGAAGGTTGTTTGACACATAGCTGAAAGCAAAGAAAGATGATATTGAAGAAATAGTGTAAATTGCATTATGTTATAGGCAAGGGGATGATTTAGGGCAGCTGACAGTAAAGAACAAAAAGAGTTTCTTTGAATAAGAGGATGTAGAGTTGGTAGTGCCCACAGCCAATGGATGGTGAAACAGATTCTTAACTATGTTTTTGTGGAGCAGAATTAATTAAATGAAGCACCAACATGTATATGAAGCACCACCATGTATTTAGGGAGTCTTTTGCTGGGTATGTAGAGTGGTGATGGTTGTTGGGAGTTACTGGTGGGGGTAGGCAATTTATTGATTAGAACTGTGAAAAAGTGGCTGAAAATTTTCAATCATCTGCACTGCTTCTTTCCATATATGCATTATACACCATGGTGGTGACAAGAGATCACTTGGACTGTAACCTGGACAAGCCACTGGTTCAACTGTATACACAGTAATCCACAGGTTATTCATTTTTGCTTCCTTGAAAAGGGGGTAGTCCAGGTATGCTCCGGCCATCTGTTTCAGATGTTACCCACAGCTCTTCTTGGCACTGGTGCCTCATCTGGTGTTACAGCGGGACACATATTCTATATCATGTAGAATAGGGATGAGCAAATTGAAAGTTTTAACATTTACAACATTTTTATGAAATCAGATTTCAGATCAAATTTCACTGTTTTGGCGATATGCATTGGTGTCAAGGGGAAAGCAAAATTAAGGTGAGTTTTGGTGCTTATTTAGGGAGCAATGGCCTTTAAAGGCTCTGTGGAAGCTCTTATCAACTACACTGAATCTGTTCTTGTGGCAAAAATGGATGCTCACTAGTTCACAAATAACAATCAAGTACAAAATAAAGAGTTGTTGTGGCTGCTGTTCTTTTGAGGACCAGAAAGAGACCTAATCCTGAAAACAGGTAATTTGCTGGGACTGGTTCTAGTAGTTTGGGTTGCTCTTTGGCACAGACAGCTTACTTCCTCCAGTAGTCCTTTTTTAGCAGTAGTTTTGATTAAAATACTACCATGACACAAAGGGCAGAGCTTTGTTCAAAAGGATATCACCGTTTATGATCCCAGAGCAGTATAGGGACTAAATATGGTGGTAAGAAACTTCCAAGATTCTATTTTTGGATCATACCACCTCAGCCATAGTTGCATGTCTTGTGACACATGAACCCATGCTGCTGCTGTACTGTCCCTCGGGATATAATTGCTATTATATCAAGGACTGTGCTGAAATTTTTATGCTTTAACTTATGTATTAGGAGGTGGAGGTGTAGGGGCTTCTTCTAATAGCTTGTGATGATTACTTTTTCCATGTATGCAGTCTACACAGCTTGAAAGCTAAGTTATAGACAAGTGGGCTCTGACACCCACTCTCTGTCCTTGAGAAAGTTACTTTATCTTTGTGCCACAGCCAGCACAATAACTACTAGAATCTATGAAAGACAGCTATTCACAGACTTCATATTGTTCTATATAAAAAGATTAAACAAATACATATCTACTCAGACAGATTGTTTTAGCAGAGCATGCAATTCGGAGTCCATAGAGTCTGAGAGATATTTTTAGTTATTTTCTGTTAGAAAATAAAAACAGACAGCTGGAAAATACCATAAAAAATAAAGTACTGAAAGAAATGGCTGACTCAGATAAGCATATATAATAGAGTTTATATAGAGTTTTCTAGAAAATGGGCGAGGCAGGCCTATGAACACCCTCTATATAATGTAAGTGGAAACATAAAATATGTTTGTACATTATTGCATGAATAAATAAACAAACACTTATAAGACCAAAGCTAATTGAATGATTTTAAGCGTCTGAGTGATCAAAAACCACCTGCAGATTGCACTCCTTCACCCCTTTGATCAGTAGATGACATCCTAGCCAATCACAACTCAATACACAGGAACACTACACAAGTAACAATGCTCATCTCCTTGTGTTTTTATTGTGTGTGTATATATATATATATATATCTATATCTATATCTATATAGTGTATATATAGATATATATATATATTTATTTATTCATTTTATTATTAGGCTGATCAGATTTTCTTGAGTTTAGGAGGCTGTTTCCAGATAAAAAGTGTCCCCGGATTTGTCGCGATTTTCAGAGCTCCCAATCCGGCTGCCACATGAGTGACAATGACAGCTAAATTTATCACCCAGCGATTTGGAATCATTGGTTTCTAGGATGCAGACGGACGCACAATGTAATGAATTTCCATGCATCTGTACCTTAGCAACCAATGCTAGATCTAGCTGTCATTGTCAGAGTTAGTTATGCATTTCAGAGAGCACCAAACAAAACTCCCTCAGGAAAGACAGAAAACAGCCAACAGGGGCTCAACAATCCCTCTTCAGCAGGGTTTAAATATTTTTCTGTCAGTTGGACTCTGAGCTTCTTGATCTGGGGATCAATGCCCTTGTCTGTGGTGAGACAGCATGTCATGTGGCAACCAGTATAGATCACAGCAGGGCCAGGACTAGGGGGAAAGAGGGACGATTGGGACAGCTGCTCCAGGTGGTTTCATGTAGCGAGGAGAGGGGGGACCGCATAGTGAGTGCAGGGGGGCAGTCCGCACTGGGTGCCACCAGGGTGCCGCAGTGCATCTGTTGTTGACTTGCAGAATAGCAGTGTTGTGTCGGGTGTTGGAACAATCTCTATGGGCGACTGGGAGAGAGGCAGCAATGCAGGAGGGTGTGATCAGGTAAGCGAGTACACTGACCACCAATGCTGGGGAAGTTGCTCTTAAAACCATCTGAAAAAATTAATTTACAATTGCACACCTTGCAGGGAGAAAAATGCTTATGTAATTAAATGGGAAACCCTAATCAGCTCTGAAATGACTATACAAGAACACCATTTTGAAGCACTGTTAATAAGATGCAACACAAACCACTAAAAAAATAACATGGGCAGTCGAGAGGCCTTCACTCAACAACTTGGTCTCAGACAATGGATCATTGTCTGATGATTATTGATGATTACTTAGTTCACAGCTGTCTGTATACAAAGGCTTTTGTTTTGCTGCACACACATATAGTTTTGTTATGTACAGTAATTGCTGACAATGGTATGTGGTATATGCATAGCCTGAAAAACCCTCTGGACACTGTTGAATGCAATTAAGAAATAATGGATAATAATTTTTTAGAATGGGTGGGGGTGTTAAAAAAATGGCCTGCCTGGGTACTAGATATGCAAGGTACACTACTGGAGACCAGCCGAGACAGAGAGCACACAGCAGGTAGTCCACAAAGTCACTGCTTACTTCTAGGTCCCTGTGAAACACAATTAGCAGTCCTGGAGCTGCGCAGTGATGCTGAAACAAGACAATTGGGTGTGCACTGACTCATGCATAATAAACCGGAGAAGGAGTTGAAGTTTGGGATCTTTGTCCTGGACACAGGATCACAATATAACTATTGTACTAATGACTACTGGGGCTGTGTGATCAGTATAGATAACAGTGCCCCCAGTAGTCACCAGTACAGATATCAGTGTCCTTCAGCCACCCTTCCTCCTCTAGAACCACAAAGGGACCTATAGTTCAGTTCAAAGAGCTCTACACCCTAGCACAAGTGATATTTCAATAATTTCCATGGGCACAGTGTGGTGCGATGTAGTTGTTGCAGTACTTGATGCATGCAGTACTTTTTTTTCAGCACACTTCACTGCAATGTGAACGGCGTTGGGGCTGCGCTGGACATTTTTCCAGCATTTTTGGATTGAATCCAGCTTAGTCTCCCACTGATGCCTGAGCATTTCTTCCTTTACCACCGTTGGCCCCAGATGTTGCATGCTATTATACTCGTCAACTTGCTGATCTCTGCCACATCTATTGGCACAATTTCAGCCTATGCTTCAACCTTTAAATAAGTTTCAGCAGCATTTTTCTTCTTGATACCTTCAAAGTAACTATGCATGCATATCATGACGCCTTATTTGAAATCTGTTTTTCATATCTTTATACCTTGGAAATCTGTTCCTAATGTTTGTCCAGTTTTTTGATTGTTTGTTAAAATTGGGGGCATAGTTTTGTGGGTGCACTACAAATGGGGATGTCAATGTGTGGGTGTGGTTATAAATGGGTGTGGTCAGAAGGGGGTCCTCGGATTTCATATAAAAAATCTGGTGACCTTAACCTTTCTTATATACACAGTGTCACAGTGATATGAAATCCCTAAATAAGATGTGGGCCAACCAATTATTGGAAGTCCCATAATTAGTTGAAAAAGGTCCACCTGTGGGCAATTGATCTATTGCATGATGTCAGTATAAATGCATCTGTTCTGCAACTCCACTACATAAAGACTAAGGAGCAGGACAAGCAGGACAGATACAGCATTGTGGAGAAGTAAAGATCAGGGTTGGATTATAAAAATAAATCCCAAACTTTAAACAACCCACAGAGCACCATTAAAATCCATTATAATAAAATGGAAAGAATACAGCACCACTACAAACTTGACCTCTGCTTCTGATCCCCATGGCAGTCACATGGTCTGCTCTGGCTTTTGTTAGGCCCTTGCTCATCATGAATCAATAATGCACCTAACCAAATCATATTATTATTTATTTAAAAGGTCTTAAAGTTATTAAGCACTTCTGGGCTTACTTTGTTCTAGCTGTCCTGTGAGATATGCACTGATTTGGGCTTTCTGCTTAGCCAGTGGATCATACCCACACCTTTGGCAGAGGGCCTATAGCGTAGTGTGAGTACAGTCAAAATATAATTCCCAACATTCCTGTGACCAGAAAAAAAATGGACTTTGGGCCCATTCACACATATACATTCTGGCAACGCACAATAAAACAGGCATACTCTAGCACAGAGCTAAGTGTGATGGATTGCATTGCCACTTATTTTAAATGGTAGACCAATGCATATACCCAGCTCGCCACAATGCCTTTGGTGCACCACAATGCACAGATATGAACCATCTGGGCACTGTGGTGCGCTGCCTTGAAAAAAATGGTGCAAGTACAGTTTAATGTGTGTTAAGAAGCCCTGCCAGCCCATTCAAAATGAATAGGCTACCTCAACGCAACATGCCTGAAGCATTAAAATGCTTGCAATGCATAGTGTGAATGGGCCATTTATGTACATTGCTCCTGTAAATAGTGTGCTGCCACCTGTATGGACAGTATTCAAAATAGCCGGACAATACTGTGAAACTAGGGATACTTAGTAACTATGCTAAACTAACTTTGTGCTGTTAATTCAGTGGCATAAGCATGCAGATGCAGAAAGTTAAATTCCCATGGTAGAGATCCTCTATTAGGTTGTAAACACTAGAAGGTAAAGGGTTAAAATGCTGAGCATCTGATTATATAGTGTTAAAATGACCTTTCTAACAATTTATAACATAATCTCTTTGTTAGCAAGAAAGCTTAACATCTCTGGTCATTAGAAGACTACTAAACTTCACAGTGAATATGTTCATATTTGAAAAGTGAAGGTACATTAACTTTCAATTTAATATTATTAAAAAGCGCATTTAATAATCTATTGTCTCCTAATTCTCTCAGCTGAATCCAGATCTTCTGAAAATTGTACAAAATATTTGTGATGAGGATACAACATGTATCAAAACTCAGTATTTAAAGGAGGATTATTATCCAGATTAGGAAATAAATAACACTGAATATACGAATACCTCTACCATACCTGCAAGTCTGTTTCACTGTATATATACTTAAGCTGGCCATACACTGCTGAGATTTCGGCCAATCAACTGCAGCCACTGTTCAGTTTTCTTGACAGCGGCACACCCGCTGTCGTCAGAGTACGCCCCAGGTACTGTTGCATGGGGAAATCAAGCGTTTTTATTCTATATAAACAAAAATGCATAACCTTGTAATATCTTACTTTCCCCTCCTCCCTATCAACCACATGCCTTGTTCTCTGTTACTTTAAGCAATGAACCATGTGTACCATATGGTGCCATTTTTCCTGAGTTCAGACCAGCCCATAGATTTTACAGTGCTATGCAGCAATACATATAAGGTTTCATAGTGTATATTACAGGTCAGTTGGCACAGGGAGGCAGAACAAGGCTCAGCATCACACTCAATACTTAGATTCCGTTCTTTGACATCTAAGAGATGCTGGAAATGATGATGATGATGAAAATGCACATACACAAAAGGCAGGAGGGAGAGGAATCACGCTATATAAGTCAGATGCAGCAGTTTTTCTTCACTGACTTAGAGTGCATTTCAAAATTTTAAAGTTATATAGATGTACTGTCTATGAAAACTGCTGCTTGATCAAAGGCTTTAAAGGAGAACTATGGGGTTAAGGCTTTTCCCCATAGTTCTCCTTAGGGTAAGATGGGGACACAAACTAGCGTCCTCCCGTTACCCTAGGCTCAGTATACCGCGAGCTTTAGCTCGCAGTATCACCTCTCTTTTAACCACTTGCTGACCAAGGCGTTTACACCCCCTTCCTGTCCAGGCCATTTTTCAGTGTTCAGCACTGCATAACTTTGACTGACATTTATTCCGTCATGCAACGCTGTACTGAAATTAATTTTATAACATTTTTTAGGGACACATAGAGCTTTCTTTTGGTGGTATTTAATCACCCCTGGGGTTTTCATTTTTTACTATATAATGAAAAAAAGTCCAGAAAATTTTGAAAACAAACCTGTTCCTACTACGTTATGTTATAAAACATGTATTATGACCCAAATTTTTGGTAAAACATAAAAGACGAGGTCGCATCAGGTAAACAGACACCAAACATGTCAAGCTTTAAATTGCGTGTGCCCGCGAAATCGCAAAAAACTACCATATCCAAAATTGGACATAGGCGACGCTTTAAAAGCGGTTACCGCTCATCAGTTTAGTGTTATCAGTGACTGATGAGCCCTAGACTTATTGCTGTGCTGTCACGCTGACGTTCGCGGCGATATGTAACATGTGCTGCGCAATGGGTGCATATGTCGTTTTCACACATGTTTCCATGTGTATGTGGGGGCGGGGGACTTTAAAAAAACTTTTTTTTTAAATTGCTTTTATATGTGACTTTAAAAAAAATTAATTTTAATTTTGTAAAACTTTTTCTCACTTAACTTTATTGCTATCACATATCCCCCGATGTGATAGCCAATTTGCAGTGACAAGTCTTCTTTATGGGGACATCAGGGGTCTTTATGACCCTTAATGTCACCTAAGGACCCCCAGAGAAGCTGATGAAGCAGATATTCATATTTTTTGGGGGGTGCATGATTTTTATTTTATGTTGATTTTTTTAATTGGGCACGCTCACTGCCCTCCCTTTCCTAGGCACCCAGCCTGCATGCCTGGATAGGGGTTAGGGTGGAATTTTAAGGGGAAACTCCACACAGTTTTTTCCAGTGTGTTTTGTTTTTGCTACTTTGCTTAATTGCTACCATACTGAAAATGGTATTGCTCTGCAACACCATGTGCAGCTTTAAGGCATCCCCCAAGCATGTTATTTGAAGAATCTGTGCATTTTCAATGTTGCCCTTTAGGCCACATCTCCCTGCTGTAGGATAATTTCCAAAAAAATGTTTTTAGCATAGGTACATGTCCTTAATGGCAGCACCTTGCTCCCTATGGCATTTTTTCAACAATAGCTTGGCTATTAGCCTTGAAATTGGCCAGTATTTGCCTCCCATAAACTTCATTGGGGTTCAGTGCTAAGTTCGGGGTTCAGAGACTTCATCCTGAACCTCACACACACCAAACGTGGGCAGATTGAATTGTGACCATAGATAAAGAGATCTTTCACTGAAAATAACAGATGGTAATAGATCTACCCTTCATCATTGGGCTCACATTGTAAGCATTTGCTCTGTACATTGCATTATTGTATAAGGCTTATAATCTACAGTTGCTTTTGGTGTAAAGGACATTTTAGACTTTTGCCAGTGAATATTAAAAGAAAAAAACTCCAGGCATCATTACCATCTAAGAACCATTTGAAGATTGCAACGTCCCTTTTATGCTCCAATGTGAGGGGCCAAGAACGCAGTGCTTTCAGATAGATGGTTTGGTTAAATCACAAAGCATACTGGCCAACCTTTCTGTTATTATTCAAGTACAAAAATGATACTGGTGATGGCAAAAATTTAGCTTACACGGAACCTAGGTCGAGGTGTTGAATGCCAGGATGAAAATTAAAATGTTCACCAGATCAGCTGTGTCCCTGAGTGCTGTTAAGCATTAGTAGGCACGCTCCTTTGTATCAAATATTCAGAGAAATTACTGATTTAGTTTGTCAATATTCAATAATAACTAGTCCTTAAACACTCTTCAATGTGTTAACTAGTCCCTAAACACTCTTCAATTTGTAACAGGTAGGAAATGATAAACGTTGGAGACAAACAACTGTGCTTATGGGTCAGCAAAGATCAAGTTTGTACTTCTTAGTCATAAGTAGCTTTAAGATGTGCACAGCACGGTCAAACTGTTTTGTTTGGTTAAAAAAACCACACACACACGTCCCATAGCACAAAGTAAAAGCTAAGTGCTTGTGCAGATAAATAATTGACACCTATTGCTGTTCTTCTTACAAGGCTTCAAATTGGAGTAGGGGAAGGGAGCTGGCATGGAACAGCATTAAGGCCAATTTACATTTCCACAGTACTTGTGTTTATTTTCTGTTTCTTACATGTTTTATTCCAGCCAAATAAATCACAGCCCAGGTTAGATTTCAAGGGTTGAGGTGTCACTTCTGAAGGATAAAGTCTTCCCAGCTTTATCATTTCACTTGCAAATTTAATAAAACTTGAAAACAGCCAGAGGCATCAGAGAGAGAGTGACTGCACTGAGAGAGACCCCCAGTGGTCGGAGGGAGGGGATGGGGGGGTCTTTACCTGTCACAGAAAAGAGGGCTCAGGCTGTGAAATAAATGAAATTGCTTGTAGCTGTTTTGAGGTTGCAGCCTTTTCCGAATGAGATCTATCCAAGAGCTGCAGTTCCCAAAGGTATATTGAAGATATATTGCACTTCTTATGAAGACATCCAAACATATATGAAGATATGTTACATTCAATCTTGAAAGGAAATAAAGACAGAGGACGCATCCTACCTGCTGAACACTGTTGTCATTTTGGACCTTAAATTTAGCAATGTTTGTAGACCATTTGTGCAGACTACACAAGGGACTTAAGCTGGCCATATGGATTTTTGATTGGAAATTTTTGTTACTGCCAAGAACCCTCGCTCGATTCTAGCTCAAATAATCCATCAAGCACAGACCAATGTCGATTTTGATAATCGTTAGTTAGCAATACCACCTCACTGAATTTTGTCGACCGACAGAGTTTTGTTTGCACATGTAGTGCAGTGTTCTCGCTGTGATTTTTTTCGTACGAAAATGCCACTAATCCATCGATTTTTGTTCGATTTGAAAAAAGGTTTCCAGCCTTACCCTTTGAGAGAATTCAAGCGGGATTACAGTAAAAAATATTTGGTGTCCCATCAACTGTTCGATTATCATTCAAAAGACCATTCGTGGAAGATTTCCGAACGGAAATCGAACAGTGTATGGGCACCTTTGCACAAGATTTGGGCTTCGTCCAAGGTGTTGTCATGTACACCTGGACATTGCTTACTTCTCGGTCATCCTTCATGATGCCCTAACCTTTTCCCCTAGCTAAGTTGTCTAAATTTATTTATTTACCCTCCTGTGTAGTATCCAATAATCTGATATTCCATAAACTCCTACTACCAACCTCCTTATTTTGCAGACCATTCCCAGACCCACCTATCAAAGTCTCTTTGCAGTCTATCACTCCTGTTAGACTTCCACTCAGTGGGAGACCTTAACACTCCTGATCTGCCCCAGCTGCAGTCTACAGAAAGCATTTTATGTAGATTTGAGGTAGGGAAATTGCAGAGCACAGTTTTTCTAAAAACATTCAAAAAGCTTTATTCAATCAAGATGACATTTATATAGAAATTAAAATACAGAAAAACTGAATGGGTATACACGTGCATGTGTATGGGTGAAAGTTTCCATACGCGGAAGGTCCATGTTTAGGAACTTCCACCCATTCATGTGTGTTTACACCACGTTCAGCGTATAGTGTCTATACAATGCTATGGACACAAAAACACAACAGCTGGGGCTCCTGGCATCGGCAAATATAGGTGTATTTTATGCTGTATGCAAATATTGCTGTATTTGCGTCCATCTCAGCTCTAACAAAAATAATACCTGGTGATCCCGCCATTAATTTCCTTATTCAGGCACTTCATATTATAGGGTGACAACCTCCCAATTGCTCCCCTGCAAAGTCACCCTGTGCAACGTAGACTAAAGTGGCCATGCCAATGCTTATTGTGCGGACATCTTCTGCCATTGTCACCCTCAGGAATCCCAGGAAGTTTCGCAAAGCTGCGGCTGCAGTGCATACACGTAGACAGGATGTGGGCACAAAGTGGCTGTAGGAGAACAGCAGCTTTAGCCCTTAGGTTTACATCTACTTCAAAAAGTTAAAGAAATAAAGAATATATAAACAAGATATGTTTTTTTCTGCAAATATTGTTTCAGCATAAAACATTTTGATTTTTAAAAAACTTTTATTACATAGAATAGCAAAAGGCTTGAAATTGATCATGTATCCTTTAAAGAGTCATTGAGTGCAATAAACTAGTTGTTTATATAAAAAAGCTTCCAGTGGCATTGACAGATGAACATGTAAAACTATATAGGTTTATTAGACCTAGAGATATAGTGCAGGCTTTCAGTCTAAGTAAATCAGTATGTGTGGCCACTCGAAGCTGGCCATGAAATCAAAACCCCAAGGAGCCATTCACGTGTAGCATAAAATGTATCAGAGGTCTGACTATAGGTGAGGGAAGGCTTCAAAGGATGAGACTGCACTCTGAGATGACAGTTCTGCTCTTGTTGTAATTTTGGCAAGGCGGTTTTCTGCCAAAGGTCTAGGTGAGTAACTTGAATCATCCGGTGCACTCTAAGGCCTTTGTGGGTTTGTCACTTCACTAACCTGGCTGCATGTACTTCTTTCTCTTAGTATCACAATGAGGGCAGTGATAATGTACTGCTATGCAAGCTGTGTACAATTGTATACTACAAACAGAAAGGGAATGGCTATTCACCATAAGTAATGCCTTGCTTTGAAGACAGAAGATTGCTGTTCAAACCGTTGCTTGGCATGTTGCATAGTGGACTGTGTCTGGTTTATCAATGCTTCCTGTGATATTCTTTAGGGGCTAGGGTCACCTAAAGGTTCTCTATGAACAACTTTGACAATGCTGGCAAACGCAATATGTTCAGTGGGGTTTGGAAGTAAACCATTCCCACAGATAGCCCTCATACACTGCCCTTGTGATTGTAAAAAGTACAAAACTACATGGTCATATAGGGGTTAACAAAAACGTATATTAACAAAAACAAAAAGATTTTTTGAAACCTTACCTTTGTGTGATTTCTGATGACTCACCTTTATGAATAATAAAAAAAACCTACAATATACTACATATATAGCTTTATGTATCTTTAGATTAAACATTACTTGTAAATGCAGCATAGTAAAACATTCATTTATGTCTGCTGTATACCCTATTTTGGAATGTAAATTGTAGATGTTATACTAACCCTATACAACCTCAACAGAACCATTTTAGATTACAGTAAGTGCCAGACTGTAGAGAAATATTACAGGGCTTCTTGTATTACCTCTTCATGAAACATCATCACATTGGCCATCAGCTGAATGGAGTTTTAGAATGGTTTTACGTCAGTTTTATTTCACCTTATTTTCTTTGAGAAAAAACAAGGTACAAAGCAATCAAGAATAATGTTAGGGCAGTCATAAAAGTAAACAGTCCAGGTACACACATGGAATGTGATTGTAGATGTCAAACAATCCATAGTTGCATGTCCTAGAGATGTTGACAAAAGTTAAAGGACATTTGGGTATGAAATTTGGAAGCTTCTTTGTATAGATTATTATAGACTCCCTATAAAGAGAAAGATATGATGGTAAGATGAAGGACTGTACACCAGAGGCCCTATCAGGAATATAGGGGAATGTAGGGACAGAAATAGCAGATGTAGGGACAAGTATGTAGGAAGGGAAGGAAATAAAAAAGAGGAAAGGGGGAGGGGCTTAAAGGAGAACTATGAGGGGAGTGCTTTTCACTCACCTTATAGTTCTGGCCGACCTGTGACAATGAGACTGTCACAGGTCGGCTCAGTAGATCGGGAAGTGAGCAAACACATACCGGCGTTCGCTCACTTCTCGATCCTATCATGGCTCTCAGCCGTGACAGGGGAGGGGCTGGATTGCCCCCTCCCCTCTCCGATCCTCCAGCGCTGACTGGCGTAATGGACGGGGGAGGGGGCCAGTACAGTTGGCTCTGCCTCTAGATAGGCAGAGCCAGCTGTCACTCACGCAGCTGGGCGGATCCAGACATAATTGTCGGGATCCGCTTCAGCTGCGGCATCTCAGTAGTGGCGTTTCAGTATATAGTGAGCTGTAGCTCGCGGTTTACTGAGCTTAGGGTGACGGGAGGACGCTAGTTTGTGTCCTCCCCTTACCCTATGGAGAACTATGGGGAAAAGCCCTAACCCCATAGTTCTCCTTTAAGCTAATATTTAAAGTTTATACTTTTATTTTATAGTCAAGCTTTACTTTTGGAAAACACATTTAATACATGACAATATAATATATGACAAAGACAGCACAGCCGGTTAAGATAAAAATTACTTTGTTTATACTGATCATAATAAAAAAAGAACAACTATATATTCTCTTTATTGTCTTTTTTTATCATAAAAATGCATCCAGGAAATGTGCAAATATACTGCATTTGCTTTATAATACATAATTCCCTATTTGGATCAAGATTCATTTAAAAATGTAGGCTTGACTATATACCTATACATAAAGAACTTTGTCCTGTATTAAAAGCTGGTATTATATTTAATACCTTGATTTAATACCTAGATTCAATGCAAGTGACTCTAAAGCATCCCTTTTATTATATTTACGGGCAGTTGGAATTAATTTGCTATGTTCATAATTATTTAATTTACATTTGCAAAGGCGACGCTTCACAAGTCCTAAGTCAGTCAGTATTAAGATGGACTTTTTTCTTACATAGATTGATGTGTGACTGAAATCTGTAATCTTCCTGTGAGCTACAACTTCGCAAGGCATATATTTGCACAATTAGATTGTCCTCCGCAAGACGGAACATGGACCCGTTCTAGATGTTCATGCAGATAGTGTGCTAACTACATCTTTGATTTTACCCAAAATATAGCTTTTTATCCTGTTCCAAAGGCTCTTTCAAAGCTGTCTGTTTAACTGATTTCCTTCTCTTTAAATGAATTGTAGAGGATTATCTATTAAAGCTTCCTCCAAGAATTAATCTTTGGGTGAAATTGCTGATAAAATCAGAGCAAAATATTAAAATTAATATAAGTAAAAGTAGTCTTGTACGAGGCTTTCTCAGAATTATGTTTGTGCAAGAAAATTAAAAGGAATGAAAAGGTCTGGATAACATAATGGTTGTCAGTGTAACTAATTAACATTGACTGCACGTGTCCTATTAAAATTTTTTAAAAAAACTATGTTCATATTAGTTATAATAACTTTATATTGGGATGCTAACATACAAAATATAGTTACTAAAAGAGGTTGATTTCTCATTATAAAGTCACAGGGGATTGCAAGTTAAAGGAAACTTCATTATCTGGCACATTTGTGTAATAATATGGAGAAAGCCCCCTCCAATACATTTATTCCTATATGATCAGCAGTTGTCATGTTGCTGTATATTTCACCAGCAGCACCACCTGATGGTGAAATCTGGTATTTTGATGTGACCACATGATCATAATGGTGCAATGAAATGTAGCATCCAAAGAACAAGGTTAACATATGTATAATAATACAGTTATTATTATATTATACTCATTATTAAAAAGTGATTGGTGGTTTATGGCAGTATAAAAAAAGAAGTAAAATTAGCCATAGCTACCTATTAGGTACCAGTTTTCTGTAGGCAGATCCGAGTGATGAATTCTCGTCTGGTTGTTATGGATTAAACTTGCATATTTGCTTTCTTAAAGGAGAGCTATGAGGTGAGTGCTTTTCACTCACCTCATAGTTCTAGCCGACCTGTGACAATGAGACTGTCACAGGTCGGCTCAGTAGATCGGGAGGTGAGCGAACACATACCGGCGTTTGCTCACCTCTTGATCCTGTCACGGCTCTCTGCCGTGAAAGGGGAGGGGCTGGATTCCCCCCTCCCCGCTCCGATCCGCCAGCGCTGACTGGCGGAACGGACGGGGGAGGGGCGGGTACAGCTGGCTCTGCCTCTAGGTAGGCAGAGCCAGCTGTCAGTCACGCAGCTGGGCGGATCCAGACATAATTGTCGGGATCTGCTTCAGCTGTGGCATCTTAGTATACCGCGAGCAGCAGCTCACGGTATACTGCGGCGTCTCAGTATACCGTGAGCTACAGCTCGTGGTATACTGAGCCTAGGGTGACGAGAGGATGCTAGTTTGTGTCCTCCCATTACCCTAAGGAGAACTACGGGGAAAAGCCTTAACCCGATAGTTCTGCTTTAAGTGTATTTTTGAAAGCAACTAGTGTAAGTACCTAAATGTGACTTGACATTAGCCCTTTGTGACCCCTTGCATAGCAGTTTTTGGATTGTAAAATAAGAAGCACAAGGAGCCAGTCAGTTGTGCTGCAGTGCTCATGAGGTAATAAGGAGGTTGCATCAAAGGCATTGCAATAAAGGGTTTACAATCTCAACAGTGTTCCAATTTCACATAAGGGCTAAAAGGCCCTCCTGGTCATCTCAAGAATATAAAAAAAGGGAATAAGAAGGGAAGATCATAAGATCGGGACAATAGAGTGAAAAAGAGAAGAAAAAAAAGATATGAGGAGTGTAAGGAGAAAAAATGGGGTAAATACCCACCAAGGGGAAACAGGAAATTGATGAGCACTGTGGTGGCTGTGTAGATATTCTTTAAAGTTGTCAGTACTCCAGTGATCCAGAAACTCCAGGTGGAGATGTAGGTCCCAGGTTTTAAGGCTGGAACTGTCAGCTGTCAGTGCAGTACCAGCAAGGCCATTGCTTTAAAAGAGAACTATGGGGTAAGTGTTTTTTCCCTCATAGTTCTCTTAAGGATCACGGGACATTTACTAGCGTCCTCCCGTGACCCAAAGCTCAGTATATAGCGAGCTACAGCTCCTGTTATACTGAGACCATCGCAGCCGGGACGGATCCCAACATTACTGTTGAAATCCACCCAGCTGCGAGAGTGACAGCGGGCTCTGCCTATCTAGAAGCAGAGCCAGCTTTACCCACCCCCTCCCCAGTCCGTTCCTCCAGTCAGCACTGGAGGATCAGAGCGGGGAGAGGGGAAATCCCTTCAGGGAGCTGTGACTGGCAGTCACGGCTCTCTGCAGGTAGATGATCGAGAAGTGAGCGAGCGACGGTATGTGTTCACTCCCTTCCCGATCTATTAGCCGATGTGTGACAGTTTCATTGTCACACGTCGGCTCACCTCATAGTTCTCCTTTAATGTGGCAGCCTGAGACTCTTACCTCAGGTGGGATCTTTTTGGGTCATATGGGGTGGGGGGGGGAGTCTGCACAATATTTGCAGTGTGCCTGCCACCCCCTTTCCAGCCAGAATGTCCCAGGTTGCTAAGAGCTGAGCAGGGGTATTTGTAAGGATATACACATCTGCCTGTCCACCTCTTAGCCGCACTGGTTACCAGGAGCTGGGTGGAATATTGGCCGTAGCATCCCAGGTTGCTAAGATCTGGGCAAGGGGGGTGGTGTCACTCTCGTATCTGGCAGCGCTGTCTCCTCTATCTGCCTCTTGCGGCTCCGGTTGTGTTCACCCCCACTCCCACCCTCAGTATCAGGCAACAAAGAGGCTATGGACACAACCGAGTAATAGACCTAAGACTGGAATTAATCAGCTTCTGGGTTTCTGGTTTTGCTACAGAGTGTACATTAGGGCAAAATAAAAAGTACATCTCCACATACATGCACATTCCCCTGTGTTTTAAAGACGCTAGAAGTACATAAACGTCCCTATTGAGCTGTCAGAAATGCACTACGCTCTTAATTTCCTTTTTTAGGGCTGACAACACACAGCATTTTTGTGGACTGAGTAGTGTCAGCCCTGCCCAGTTTTATTTTACTAAACTACTCAATCCATCCCACTGTCTTCATCTGCAAAGCATAGGCACTAATTGATTTGTAGTTCAAATATAAGAACTGAGAGGGCTTGTGTTATCTCAAAACAATTTTTGAGATAACACAGGAAGTGTGCAGAAAACACACAACAGCTCTGAATTTATGACAAGAGCAACAGGTATATTGTGAGTGTTCTGGTACATTGTGTATATGAGTGTTCTGGATTAGGTTTACACTGACTTGACCAAGTAGAGAAACATACTTACCTTATTCTCCGTTCAACCAGCAGCCATCACTCTCCAATGGTCCTGCATTCAGATGGGCCTATAACATCCTCATGTACAGAGCAGGACCTGCGTTGTACGTAACGGCATTAGCTGGGGGATAGCCGTACAACCAGCAAAAAGGAGTGGCTTCATGGAAACTATCTTCCAGAGGGAAGGAAGCCTGCTGGAGTGAGGAAAAAGGTAAGTATTTTTCTCTGTTCTAGCCTTCTAGACCTACCAAGCTTATTAGAGCTTTACTAGAGATGGGGAAGCCACCAAAAGTTATTTTTATAAACTGATTGGAATTCAACAGAACCACAGGTATACATTTCTATGCAATGTTATACTTACATAAACATTTATATTTACATAAAAATTAGCTTAGCCCAATGTAAATATACATATTTTATACTTGTTAGGGCCATGGGGAGCCTGTAAAAGACTGTAGTCGCTGGAACTACTACAGTGCTTTATAGTGATCTTCCAGGTCTTGCATGCCACTCTACTGAGCGACTTCCTCTCTGCTCTGAAAACACAGGGGGTCATTTGGGTATCTCCTAGTATTTTCATCAATGAATACGACCTGTAATGTCGCAAAAAATTGACATACTGCCTGAAAAGCGACTGCAGTGAGAGCCTCTTTTATTATCCCTAAAAAATATTTTTTACTAGACTTTAGGTGGTCCAGCTTGTCCCAATGTAAGTATTCATATATAATACCTGAGGATCCTTTAAAACACTGTAGTAGTCGGATCTAGAGCACCAAAGTGCTGGCCGTGATCTCCTGGATCCTGTATGGTGTTGTGCTAAATGGCTTCCCCTCTGCTTTAAAAACACAGGGGGTTGCTTGCTCAGCACAGTGGCCCTTCAGAGAACGCCTAGTATGTTTATCAATGGATACGTTCTCTGAATAGAAAAGGGTTGGGTCATGACATCATATGTAATATTCATTGATAAAAAATACTAGGCATTGTGTAAATGACCACTGTGCCAAGCGAGTGACCCTTTGTGTTTTCACAAGAAAGGGGAAGCTGCTCAGCACAGCACAGCACTATACAGGATCCGGGAGATTGTGGCCAGCACTGTAGTAGATCCTTGTGTATACAGGATCCCCTTGGGCTACTCAGGTATGACATATGAATACTTAGATTGGGCCAAGCTGATCCAATGTAAGTGCACATAAAAGTCCAGTTTTAAATAATATTGTGCTTTTGGTTACATGTGTAATAATTATAAAAAAAGAAACTCTCACTGCAAGTGTCCCCCTGTGTTTTCAGAGCAGAGAGGAGGTTGTTTAGTCCAGCGGCATACAGGACGCAGAAGATCACTGTAAAGCAGTGTAGTATCTCTGACTACTACAGTGTTTTACAGAATCCCCATGGCCCCACCAAGTATAAAATATGTATACTTACATTGGGCCAAGCTGGGCCATTGTAAATATACATAAAATGTATGCTTGCAGTTCAGCTTTAAATAATATTGTGCTTTTGGTTAGATTTGTAATATTTAAATACATTTTAAGTCTAGTAAAATAATTTTTAGATGTAAAAAAAAGAGGCTCACTGAGTCTCTGTACAGACAGTATGTGTGTCAGTTCTTTGTGACGCCTCACATTGTATTCATTGACAAAAAATACTAGCAGATCTATTCACAAAAGGGTGAAGAGTTTGGAGAAGGCAGGAGAAGTGAACAATCTAGGACAGGGGTGCCCACAAGGTCGATCGCGATCTACTAGTCGATCGCGTAGCGATCACTGGTAGATCGCCATGTCCTCTCCTCCCGCCGCTTCTCCCCAGCGGGGATCCGAGAAGAAGTGAAGGAACCGGTGGCGGAGGAGGGCGGAGGACGCAGCCGCTGTCACAGAACTAATGCAGAGCGGTGAGGAGAGAGAGAGAGAGACGCTCGGCCAGGATCTGACAGTCGGCGCCTCTCTCTCCCCTCACTGCTCGTCCGTTCTGCTCGTCCGGCTCCGACACCCCCCCCGCAGCTGAAGTGCTCTTTCACTTCTCGTTGGATCCCCCGCTGCCTCTGCCCGGGAGAGCAGGGGGGATGCATGTCTGACACATTCAGACACATCTGCACTGGAATGTAAGCCGGCCGACTCCCTGCGTTCAGCTGCGGGAGGGGGTGTGGAGCTGTATTGAAGTCAATGGCATCGCCCACATTGCGATCGCCCGCACTCGGAACGCAGGCACATTAGTGCCTGCATTCCGGTCCAGTGCGATCTGCAAAAATAGTGCTCGCAGCCTTTTTGCGGATCGCACTGGACTGGAACACAGGCACTAATGCAGGCGATCGCACTGTGGGCGAGGGGCCTGCCTGCGGAGCCTGGCTGCGGTGCCATTGACTTCAATGCACCGCCACGCCCCCTGCCATGAATGCTGGTGTTTTTTCGTTGGTAGATCTCAATGAGCTCGTCATTTGAAAAGTAGATCTCCAGACGAAAAATAGTGGGTGCCCCTGATCTAGGACAACATAGCTGAACTGGAAAGTGGGCTGAATTTGAGAATTTTTTCAAATCAGCTAAGTTGTCTTAGATTGTTCACTTCTCCTGCCTTCTCCAAACTATTCACCCTTTTGTGAATAACCCTGTAGGTGTTTCCTGCCGATGTGTCACGCAAGCGACCCCCTGTGTTTTCACAGTAGAGGGGAAGCAGCTCAGTACAACACCATACAGGATCTGGAAGATCGTAGGTAGCACTGTAGTAGATCCAGTTACTACAGTGCTTTATATGATCTCCATGGGCTACTCAGGTATTATATATACATACCTTGACCTTGACTGGGCCCAGTTGAACCAAAGTAAAGCTGGATATATGCATGGTTCTATTTTTTTAGTTCAACCCACGGGCTGAAAGGAAAAAAAAATAGAACAGATTCCTCCATCAATGCTTACGAGCTCTGATGGATTAATCCCCCACCATTTCCTTTATATTCTGACAGCACTTGGTGCATGTTACAGCTAATTGGGGACTTTTTATCTGTATTCTTATGAATTGTACATTGCTCATGAATTGTTATTTATTTCTTTATTTTTTTTAATATGTATACAATAAATTTAGAAATTTTTTATACACATGTATTGGTTGTATACCTCTCTTAAACCCCTATTTTTTGCTTTTTCTTCACATATATACCCAGAGGGGGAGAGGTGCAACTAGGGAGCTGCTGTCGAGGCAGACTCAAAGTTGATTACTAGTATTCTGACAGCGACTGGCAGCCACTGTCATAATACTCGAACGGAGCTAGCAGCTGATTGGCTTTTAGCTCCGTTCAGCCGTGAATCTTCTGACTTGCTCCTTTGATCAGCTGATCGAAGGATGCTGGGCCGAAGGGTACCAACAGTGGAATGTTCGGCCTGTTGATCAAGAACTGGGTGAAATTCAAGCGTGTATAGCTTACTTTAGTATATATTAAAATGTATACCTGAAGTTCAGCTATAAAAAATTTTGTGCTTTTAGTTAAATTTGTAATCTTTAAAAAAATCTAAAGTCTAGTAACATAACTTTCAGATATAAAAAAGAGGCTCTCCCTGCAGTCTATTTTCAGGCAGTATGTCAATTCTTTGTGGAGTAAATGGTTTCCTCTCAAGGTTTGGCTATCCTGCAGCATAAACATGCATGTGAGAGAATAATTCTTTCTTTCACGGTCATTTTGCCCTTGACTGGTTCACCTTCTGAGCATTGTTGTCGTTCTCATTTTCTCACACACTCCGTCTTTCTTTTGTAGCCCTCGCTAAGAATGGAGAGTGTGGTAAACAATGGACCAGGGCACCTCAGCTAATGGATGTGATGCGTAGAGTGTGAATTGTTTCATAGATTAGTGCATGTGGCCTACATATGAGAACGCTGTGTGGCATTGACTATGGGTGAAGATTCATTACCACAGAAAAATGAGTGGACATCTTCATTTATTTTATCCCCAGTGCAGCTGCTTCCCTGTACTATAGACGCATTTGCTCTGTCCAGATTTATATGGCTGACCTCGTGCCAATGTGGGAGGCTGTTCTCTGGTCTCTGTCTAAAGCAGCATTGTGCACGTCTTACAAATATTCTTTTCTCTTATCACTGGGTTTCGATTATTAATCACACTGTAGTATCCACTTTAACCACTTCAATACTGGCATGTTACACCCCTTCATTACCAGGCAATTTTTCAGTTTTCAGTGCTGTGATAGTTTGACTGAGAATCACTTTGTCATGCGACACTGTACCCAAATTAATTTTATATAATTTTTGAGACAGATAGATCTTTCTTTTCGTGGTATTTAATAACCACTTTTTTATTAAAGGAAAAAAAAGGTCCCCTTGCTTCGTGTTATAAAACACAGCAAATAAAAATGTCAAAACAGTACAGAAGCACCCAAAATGACCACTTTCTGGAAAGTAGACACAAGGTGATCTGATTTTTTTTACCACAATTTTTGGGAAATTTGGACACATGTTGGTACTGAGGGGGTTAACGCACAGAGCTTGGTAATGGTGCACTAAGATACATTAAAGCATAATTAAACCCTCTGGGTTTTTTTGCATATATCTACTGCTTGTAAGCAGTAGATATATGCAAAAACATTAATAAAAAAGTCACCGAAAAGGGTTTTACTTACCTGTGTCTCCGCCGCATTCGAGCGCCCCCGCGAAGGATCCTTGTGCAGGCGCATTCGCAGTAGAGATCTTCAGCTGGGAGAAGAGACACAGGGTAAGTCAATGCAAGCAGCCTAGCAGCATGCACCTGCAGAGACTCTCTGGTTCAGGAAGACACATTCAGCTCTGCAATCTGGATCAGAGACCGGCACCAGCACTGGAGGGATTGCTGAAAACTACTTGAAAGAAGAAGATGATCGTATCAAGAGGCATTGTTTAAAGTAAGTCCTTAAAGCAGCATTGTGGGAGGAGTGAATTTTTATCCTTTAATGTCACTTTAAATGTACAGGTCATACAGACTGAGGGGGGACACAGGGGCCAGAATGAGGGGACACATGGACCAGACACAGGGGCCAAATTGAGGGGACACATGGACCAGACTGAGGGTGGACCCAGAAGCCAGAATGAGGGGACACATAGACCACACTGAGGGAAAACTCAGCGGCCAGACTGAGGGGCACAGCCGCTCGGGCCGCTGCTGCTCCAGCTGCAGGGGGGTACATGTCCCCAGTGCTGGTATGGAGCGTGGCCGAGGGTGCTAGGAGGGTGCTAGGAGGTCCCTTGTATGGCTGATCATGAGAACAGAAGCGAGGTTACTGCCACTCACTTTTTTTTCACTCCCACTCTTGGATACCCATTGCCTTTCAATAGGTTTGCTAGGCTAGACATCACCTGAACAGTCCACCTATGGGATTTTGAGGACAGACTGTGCCAGTCAAAGACAACTAGCCAACTTTGCCAGCTCTGGAGGCAACACATAGTCAATAACACCACTATATATATAGAGAGAGAGTCCCCTATAATTAGTAGGCCGTCTGAGGAGGCTGGTCTTGCCCATGGATTGTGCTTTTATATTTGGCCCCGTCCCCAGATTGTGATGGGTGGGGCCTGTTGGGGGTCATGTGATTGGGCTGCTCAGTCCAAAATGCCCGGGCCTATTTTTTGTACCAGTCCGATCCTGGTTGTGACTATTGGACAGGAAGTGAAGGGAAATCTCTCCACTGGGGCAAAAAAAAAGAAAGCCTGAAAAAAACTTGATAGGTCTATTCAAAACCAAGAAAAGTTTTAGCTTTGGTTCTATTTTATTAAACATTCTCGGAGATAGAGTTTCTTATAAAATATTTTGCATGCCTCTTCTGCTAAAAAAAACCTTCCACTGTCTCAACAATTTTTTTTTTCTTGTGTAGACCTCTTGCAATGCATGAACATTACAGTGTACACTCCTGGCCTATTTCCAAAATGGAGGTGGGTGCTGGGAAGATATAACTCCTGATTGCATGCACTTAGGAGTTACATTATCAGTAGCCACCCAATGGCCAAAGATGAGTGTAAGACAGAAGAAGACTGGGAGAAGGTAGCAGACAGAGCAAGGAGGGAACTCTAATCCATCAGCACTGGATGATGGCAAGCAGGTAGGTGAGTCTGCTCTAATGTTCAAGTATGCTGTTGATATTATGTCAAGATCAGCAGACCTATGGTTCCACTTAAAGAGTATTTATGGGTCAAAGGTATTAAAGGGTAAAAAAATAAAATATGTGTATGGAATTTCCATATGTTCTATCCCACTCCTAATAACCATATCGATCTAGAAGTTTGTAAAACTTACTTATTGAAGATGCCCATAGAATGTACTTCCTCAATGCAGTGACACAATTTCACTCAGCCCCGTGAATATGCACTTTCTTGTGTCTCAACTCTCAAAGAGCCTTCTGAAGTGCAACTCAATGTCTGAACAATGCAACATCATCATTGCTTTCTGGAAGCAATGCATGATGGGATATGTAGTCTTGATAAATTGATATTGCATCACATCAAGCAGCAGGGAAAGAGATGCAAAGCACACTGGGAATCCAGGAAGTTGTTGAAAGTGATGGGCAGACAGAAGGCAGCACTCACTACATAAAAGGGATTTTTTTCAAGTAAGCTTTGATTGTATTATCAAAACAGCTATAGTGTGTATTCCTATAACAATTCAGATGTAATAACAGGATAGTATATGCTGGGACTTTACAACTCCTATAAAGAACTCATCAATAACTTACATCTGGCCAATAGTTCATACATGCACTTTTATTGCTCCAGGCAAGCAATCACCTGAGGTGACCTAAGGCAACCTAAGGTACAAGTACCCCAGGAGTAATTGGCAGCACATTTTGGGGTACTTGAATATATTTTTTTAATGGTCGGAAAAAGCTGTGGCAGTGGGGAGTCAGGGACTAAATGCGTGCAGAAGGTCTGCAGGGTAATCCTGCGGCTGCATTTTCCAACACTCATTCCGTAATTTTGGCTGCCAACACCTCAGTTAGTCGTCAGCTGAGTGATGCGCCCTTCACATCTCTTAAGTAAAAGGAGCCCTAGATTCAGGGAATCCAGTGTCACAGACTGCACCCTCTACAGACCCCAGGCTAACACTGGACACACCAATGCAATATGGCATACCCTAAAGAACCCCCCACCCCAGCCTCTCAGCTCCATATTCCATCCAACTGACAGCAATACAGTGGCATTTGAGCCCCTGCTACTGTTTGTGCAATTTGGCCACAACTGCAATTCAGTGTGGCACGCTACATACTTCACTATTAGCCCCACCCCCTGCCCCACCCCTACTGAGGGGACAAATTTTTTGGACTGCTAAGGGATACCCAAAAAAAAAATGTTTGGATCCATTAACCTACAACATGATTCTGGTCGCAAGTATTTTTCCAGCTGGTCGCTATTATTACCCCCCAGAGTTGCACCCCCCACATCCCCTTCCCAATAATCATAAACATGTAGACTTGTGCTGTTCAAGCCTACATGTTGATGCAAAAAAAGATCCTCTGGTGGCTGAATTGTGCAGTATTATTCCCATAACCGAGGTGTAACCTCTTGTTTTTCTATTAAACAATTACTGTAGCCTATATTTAGCCCCTTCGTTGATATGTTGGCAAAATAGTCTGCTTCCTCCATTTCTTCCCGACAACGGAATATGTCAGAGCTGCATTAGTTGCAGTGTAGCTCGGCTGAATTAATTGTTCATAAGCCTTGCATTAAATATGATCATCCTTAACCACATGTTTTCCAGCAGGCTGTGAGCAATGCTAAAGAAATACCCAGTTTACTAAATGTACATTGTGGACAGTGAGGCGAGCAGCAGGTTCTATATGGAATATCTAACAAACCTTCATTTAAACCTCACTTAATAGGGTAGAATTAAAAAGCATTTAATAAATGGAACTTAGTAGTGACTTTATGTATAAATATTCACAATCTGTCCAAGTCTTACCCCTACAAGTAACAATTATAGAAAATGTATACCAACCATTGGATACCAAGCGGCAAAGTGTTAATTGTGCATACAGCCTCCATCCAGGTGCTGTCACCCGCAGGTAATCGCAAGCTGTGTGATTACTTGTGAACAGCCTGTGAATGGTATAGCATAGCATAGGCTTGAAATGTATTTCCACTTTTGCAGCCAAATTGGAATAACACCCATTTTATATTTGTTACCCGTTCCCATTCACATAGAATAACCTTAACACATGTATTTAAAAATTGCAGCTTACCTTTTTAGATGGAAAGTCCTCGAAACTCCATGACTTAAAAAACCTGCTTAGTTCTTGTTGCTTAAATGGGGTTGGTAGAGTTTTGCTTCCCACATTTATGAGCAGGGCTGTCTGTCCTGACAAAGGGTTAAAGGGTATCTATGGTGAAAAACTATAAATAAATATGTATTTCTATATTGAATTTCCATAAGTTCTATTCCACACCTAATAACCATATCGATCTAGAAGTTTGTTAACTTGCCCATAGGATGTACTATTTCCTCAAACACAATTTCACTTAGCCCTGTGAATATGACCTTCCTTGTGTCACAACTCATTGTTCCCACAATCTTACATCATCATTGCTTGCTGGAAGCAATGCATGATGGGATATGTCATTTTGAGAAATCAAGATTGCATCACATCAAGCAGCAGTGAAGAGATGCCCAAGATAAGCTAAAGAGTTAAAGCTCTGAGCAGTTTTTTTTCTTGGCAATAGTGCCCTGGAAGGTGTTCAAATTGAAAATTAAAGCATTTCTGGCTACAATCCTCTCTAGTGCTGTCCCCTCAGTAATTACGTTCTACCAAGAGATGTCCTCAGTCTTGTCTAGCCTGAGATTTAACTGAGGACATACTGGGAGTCCATGATTTTTATGGACTAATCTTTTGAGTTGGGAGGCCTCTGTTAGGCATTGACATTAGTCAGTAGACCCAAATTATGAGGTCAACAATGCAATTTCAAGAGACTAGACACATGCATCAAGATGTGTATAATAGACATTCTGCTTTATTGACAGTGGTAAGAGTTTTTATAGAAAGTGTATGAGTCATTGGTTGCAATAGAACACAACTGGTAACAGAGTCCTTAGGTACAATAGAACCTAATGGGATGGGTCCTGATTTACAATAGTAATATAGAAGAGTCCCCTGCACATCGACTGTGATATAATTCGGTCCTTTCATGATGCAAGTCCAACATATCTCAAAGCAAACAACATTTCAGGGCTCGGGGCCACAGAGGGTCCCTTCATTAGGTAAAAAATAGTTTGACCTTCTATGACCCTAAAATGTAATTTGCTTTGTGATCTATTGGACTTGTATCAATAAAGGACCAAGTTATATCACAGTTGGTGTGCTAGTGACTCTTCTCTATATTACTTGTGCGGCACCATCCACCTGGCACTTTGGCACCCACCATGAACTTTGGGACCTACTGGTCAGAGGTCCGCTGGGACACGTGCAATAGTTCTTAGTTACAACAGAACACAAGAGGGGTAAGTCTTTAGTTGCACTAGAATGCAATGGTAGTAAAGTCACTTAAGCACCGGAAAGATGCCTCCATCACAACCACACAGATTCCAGCTTTGCTCTCTGTTCCAACTGTTCTTGAAAATCTGTTACCTTAGATTGTGTCAGCTGCATACACATAACAAGAAATCAAGTCATATAACTAATATAAACTGAAGATTAAATATAAAATGAGTGCAATTCAATATTGGCAAAAAGCCAACTGGGAGACTGGAGGCAAAGCCTGGCGTTGATCTTTAATTATTTTACTTTACATATCTGCAGTGTTTTCTAGGCTTACTGAAATTGCTCTTTAAACAACTGAAGTGTTGTGTCAAGCATATAGATTGACAGAAAAACAAAAGTAGAATTTATGTGAGTGCCCACCCCTGCGATGCATTCAGTTATGTGCTAGGCCCGCCTCTAAATCCCATGGGTCCCCTCCCTGCCTTAACTACTTTGTAGTGGTTTACAAAAGCCTAGTTTATAGTGACCAATTAAATGGTAATGTTCAGATTAGAGATAGTGACGGAGTATCAGGAACTCTTGGATGCCCTCAAACTGACCTTGCTAACGCCATTAGATCTCTAGATTCTCCCATAATATTGTACTTGAGCTGACCCCTGTGTCTGTACCAGCTGTCTGTGCCATCACAGCTCTACAGAAAAATAAAAACACATTTCCTGCTGGCTTCATGAAGAGCTGTTTTCTTCTGCAGTCCTGCTGTATGGTGGTTCTAATTTGAAATGTCTTTTTAATCATAGCAGGAGTCCTAATTAGCGTGTGTGATAATCTTTCAAGTGAGGCTGGAACTGAATAGTGTTTTTCTGCGAGAGGAATGCACAGCTTCTCGGGAGAAGGATTGGCTGGCGGAGGAAGAACAGCGCGTACAGCCCTCATTGTGTCAAACGATCCTATGGAATCAGCCACGTCTGCTTTATAGGAAACGGCAGAAAAATTACGCTTCAGCCATTAGAAACAATGTACATTTCATGAGAATTTAAAGAGCCAGTAAACGTAGAATATAACATGTTCCTAAAAATGATTTCACCACATGACACATAAAGTGATTATAATTAACACAGACACAGAAATGCAAAAACAAAAGGTTGCAGTTTTTTTTCTAAACACATTTAGCAAACGTTTAAAGCCATAAACATGAATGAAGAGAATCATATCTAATTGAACAGTCCAAACAAGACTAGTACTAATATTAACTGATCTGAATCTGCACAACCTCTAGCTGAAAATATGATCTAGTGATGTATAGATACAATCTAGACCAAAAGTTACATTGGCCAAGCACCAAAAACATTTAACTGACCAATTATTATTATACAGGGTTTATATAGCAACAACAGTTTGTGCATTGCTTTAGAATATAAGGAAGACATTACAGTTACAATGCAAACCAACAAAAGATGGTTAGGAGGGCCCTGCCCACGAGAGCTTACAATCTAAAGACGGATGAAACCTGTTAACTATGACAAAAATTATATCCACCAAGCAGTAAGCTTATCACCACAAAGGAAGGGGCCGCACACAGGCATGTGACTCAAAATGGCTGCTGAGCTAATTAAAGCAGAACTAAAATTAACAAATACAAAACTGAATTTTAAGGCAGAAGAGACTCTGCTGTACGTCTCTTCTGCCATAAAACCTCTTTCCCTTACTGCTATAATTTTATTAATTGTACTCTGGCTTCTGCACATCCAGAAGACTGTAAGACGCTGGGTCTAAGAGCCAGGCGACAGTACAATGTAACTCGCACCTCCCCTGCCCCTCCCCAACCCACAGCAGTGACTTGGAAACTTTCAAGAATTATAATCACTAATGTTAACACAAAGCAAATACTGGCAGAGGAAGCATGGTGCGCTGAGCTGTTAAGGGAATTACTTGGTAGACTTCAGTGCTTCTGATGTGATCTTTGAGGATGATTGTTCCACAGCACCTGCAGACAGAAAGGTCAGGGAGGGGTTGTTTTTAAAATCACTTGAGGCTTTTTAAAAATGTGTAAATACTTTGTCCATCGCTTGGGCACATTTACACTATTAAGTAGACTTTGCACCCTAAAAAAAACGAAACGCAAAAAAACAAACAAACAAAGAGGTAAATAATACTTACATTATACCATGACTTCCTGTAGGCACCAGTGGCACGCAGGGAGAAGGCCCAGTGAGGTGTCACCCTCACCTAGGCGAGCCCATTGAAAGCCAGGATGTAAGGTGAGTATTTCTTACTTTTTTCTATACCAAAGTGGCTCTTCATTTCATGCCACTTTTACTACTATGAAGCTTCATCATATTCAAAATGTTTATCAAGAACAATAACTTTTGACAAATAAATGGAAAAAGACATGTTTGTTCATTGGTTTGAAGGTGTTCAGTGGCCTTCATCAATGTATAAAAAAGCAGAAATGCAGATCTCAGCAGAAGACGGGTTGGAGGGTAACATGATAATGATTTGTTCAGAGACACAGAAAATAACAGATAATCAAAACTCAGATTTTCATTATTATTGATGAAAATACAGTCAGACTTAATATCTCCAGAGCCTCTCCCATCCTCAGGAACCCCCTACCCCAATCTGTCCACTTATCTCACACTCTGTCCACCTTTAGGTGATCCTTGAAAACTCATTTCTTCAGGGAAGTCACCCCACTTCGACATAATAACTATCCTTTAATTAATTACATTAGCTCATCCCCCACAATTATTACCTTTTGTATTGCTTGCCCCATCTACTAGATTATAAGCTCTTAGGTGCAGGGCCCTTCTAACCCTCTTGTATTAAAATTGTATTGTAACTGTACTGTCTCCCTCAAATTTGTAAAGCACTGCGTAAGCTTTTGGCACTATATAAATCCTGAAGAATAATAATATTAATATACAGGTATTCCTCACTTAACGACCAGGTCTTTAAACGAATTGGTCGTTAAGTGAGGAACTCTATACAGTACTGTACTGCATTAGTACAGTACTGTATAGCATTGCAGATGTACAGTACCGAACAGTGTACTGTACATCGGGCAATGAAAATACTTACCGTCACTCACGCAGCTGGGTGAATCTTGACATTAATGTCGGGATCCGTCCCGGCTGCGGCGGTCTCAGTGTACCACGAGCTGCAGCTCCCGATATACTGAGCTTTGGGTCACGGGAGGATGCTAGTATATGTCCTCCCGTGACCCTTAAGAGAACTATGGGGAAAAAACTTACCCCCATAGTTCTCTTTTAATCTGAGTTCTACATAACAGACTCCAGCCAGATACAGAGGTCCGTGGTCAAACTTTAAGAACATTTTTCTTGTATGTTTGCTAATAAAATGAGCAGAAACACTAACATATTTAGCCTAGCTCATTGCCGACCCCTTTAAAATTGTTGTCTATGCTTTCAGTACTCAGTCACTATCCTGGAACAAGCATGCAACCAGTCAGATCAGAGTGAAGTCAGTACTGCTGATCTGCACATGGATCAATATGATGACCAGCAAGATATTTTCTTATTTTTTTGGGGGGAAAAAGACAAACTCAATAATGGCAGCCTACATTCATTGAAAGGCCACTCTAGAAATAGGTGTAGCTGCAGCCATATATTAATGGGTTAGTTAGCCCGCTTGTCAAGAGTAATACCAAAATGCAAATTAGACACACCCCACACTAGCAGTGACCCATTTTTTCATAATTGATTGAAGTCCACATTTTGAGTACTAATTTCTATTGAGATTGCAGTATATGACGGAAGGGAGCTTGGAGCGGTGGCTACTTTAAAACACACACAGGCAGGGACCACGGGGAACAAAAGTAGCCACCCTCCACAGTGGCGGACCTAATAGCCAAAGGGCCCTGGTGCAAGATTTTATCTTGGGCACCCCTCCCAAGATGGGGGCACGGGAGCGGATCACACTGGCAAGAAGCCGGTGTTCTGGTAGAAATTAGAATCCTGGACCCCGCAGAGTGGGCGGGGAACACGCGGACAACTGGGCGTTTCTGACTGCGCAGCCCGGGGGAAAGAGGCGGAGTTAAGGTGAGGAGGCTGAGACTGTATAGAGGGGGAGGATGTGTATGCAGATAAGGAGGGAGTGCAGTTAGGGTAGTCCATGCTCTCTGCAGACAACACGGCCCTGATCCCTGGCCAGCTCTATATAAATAGCACTGCCTGGCCCGGCATGCACGTTGCCCTTCTGGTTTGCTGAGGTAGGTAATATGTGAATAGTAGACTTGGGATCGATGGTGATGAGAGCAGCAGAGTGATAGAAGACTGATGAGCTGGCTGGTTGCAATATGAGTGCAGGAGTCCTCTCACTGGCTGCACATGCCAAGTGACTCACCTCCCCTCGCGCCGCCTGTTACTATGGACGCGGCCGGGAGGGGAGTCACGGGACCCGCCCCCTCACCGAGAAGCCCGTCGGCAGTGCGGGCCCCAGTGTTCTAACACCTGGTTTGGACTCCAAATATTGATGGATAAGAAGTTTTTTAAAATACTTTTCAATACTTTCTAAGTCTCTGATCTGGAGCTACCATGCAGTGAGCAAAGTCTGATTGAATTCAGAATATCTGATATAGATACATTTATTCAGTATACAAATTGAAGCTTTTAGATTAGAAAGACAAGAAGTTAACTACATCTTTAAAGACAGATCGGCAGTGGCAGCCCAGATATTTGTCCTAGGTTTCCTTATACGGTAAGGTAGTGTAAAGGACAAGGGGGATTTTCAAGAATCAGTAATACATAGCAAACAAATTTCATATTGGTTTCTTTGCGTGACTGTACTGCATATAACCATTGCTATTTCTACTGTCTTAATTAAAAAGCTGGTAGTATAGCAGCTGCTTTGTTGGACTTTTGTTTGTCTAATCTACATAGATATTCTTTTTCACAGGAAGCAAGAATAAAAAAAGACCTTTTGCAAACAAGGTTTATGGAAATTGAAAATCTATAGAAATGCATATTTTCTTTAAATGATTTCTTCTTTTTTTTGAGTTCTGACAGTGTTCCAAGCATCATTTCACTGGAAGGTGAAAAATGTAAAAAAGATTTGAAATCTGTTAATTCCGAAGTCCCAACAGCTGGCAGCCAGCAGCGAAATTGCCAGGGCATACCTCACAACTTTTGGAGATGAGAAAGAGGGACACCTTCCAGTACAATATATTTAGACAATGGACACACCCCTGTCACACCCCCAGTTATGAGGACCATGAAGGATTTATATGCCAAAAATGATTGGTAAAACACATAATTGTTGTTTTCCACCTTCACTTTTCCTTTATACTGGCTTTTTAAAATAGCAAATAAGAATATTAAGAGATAAGATGAAGGTTTTAGTGCAGAATAACACTTTTGGTAGTTAGATAGTATGATTTCATAGATATCGTGTACATTAGACAACTTAGGAGGAAAGAGGGACAGGGGGATTTGGTTCCGAATGAGGGACAGTTGGGAGGTATGCCAAGGTACAGCCTACTTCTCTGTGCAGAAACAAGTTCCTACCAGTCCTGACTTATGACACTAACTGGTTGCCAGGAGCTCTCCACCTGTCTCTTAGCAACCAGGGATGCTCAGGCTGGTGAGAGGACGGCATTGTGCAGCAGACAGCTCACTATACAACAAACATGCCGCTCTGCCTGCTGCCCCCCCCCCCCTTCCCCCCACATGACCCAAAGAGAAGCCACCTGAGGCAACAGCCTCAGGCTGCCTCATTAAAGGTACAACCCTAAAAATCTTTTGAAACTAAAAGAAGGTATGGCCCTGGAGACACTTCTTTACAATAATGCAAGGGCCACATCTTCACTTGCCACCAGAGTACTGGAGCTTCTCCATTGAGTATCATTCTCCACTGACCCCCAATGTAAGGAAACCTTCCCCAAAGGTATCACCATTGTAAAGGGTTCCTTTGCTGCTTATTTCCTATGTAAGAGGTCACTACAATAACTGCCAATGTAAGTGAACGTTCTCCACTGATCACTAGTGTAAGGAGACCTTTCCTCCCTAATCACCAAAGTAAGGTTCACTTTTTCACTGCCCTCCATTATGAGGATTGAGTTTACACTGACCATGAATGTAAAGGAGGCATGTACACTGGACACCAATATAAAAGGCGGCTTTCCACCTATTGTTGATGTAAAGAGGATGTTTAAGCTGGCCACCAATGTAAAGGGAAAATGTAATAGGTGCATTAACTCTGAACACTAATAATGTTGATCACCAACATAAAGGGTGCATTTTATTTACTGATAGCTATTATGAAGGGAACATTTACACCTATTAACAACAAAAAGGAGATCCTTCTACTGAACACTAATGTAAAAAGAGAAAAAAGGGGACTGCAGCTAGCCCGCCAGAAAGATCAAACACAAAGAAAAGCACCCTTTAGGTGCCATTTAAAGCTGACCATACCCTTAAAAAACAAAATAATC
Organism: Nanorana parkeri; assembly: GCF_000935625.1. Lineage (NCBI taxonomy): Eukaryota > Metazoa > Chordata > Amphibia > Anura > Dicroglossidae > Nanorana > Nanorana parkeri. Next base: position 663,530 of record NW_017306562.1, read on the forward strand.
ACTTTAATTTCCCTTTCCCCATTACCTGCAATAAATTACTCCAAAGTAACGAGTTTTCACTAAAATCTTCTGATTTTGCTGAACTTTGGGGAAATGAAAACTCTCAATTTTGCTAATCCTTCTATAGTAACACATTTCCAAGGACACATTTCTATGCAAGCTGAATACATAAGAAAATTGTAGCAGTATATTCACATTAAATGCAATATGTATTTAAACACAATATATTGAAATGTTTTTCTTTAAAGTGTATGTAAACCCATTTGTACATGCTTTGACATATGTGTAGTATATAATATCATTAGCATTGTGGTCCAGCATTTGAATTTGATCTGCTGTCACTTAGTCACATGATCATTCCTCACAACTAAATGTGCAATACTGTATGTGGACTAAGCTCATTTGCAGTTGCTGCACAAGTCACTGCAGGGTGTTCGTGTCCATTGCCTGGGGCCAAACAGAGCCGATTAGTGCTCTGGTGGTCACGTGAGCAATTGTCCCAATCTACATAAACTCCACCCCTACCATTACAAAAATATTGTGTTTTTTTTAATAAAGATTGCCAACAGCACTAAGTAAGTATTGTTTCCATTACCATTTATTGTGATTTAAATTGTGTCATGTGACTGCCAAAGCACCCTGTAGAGTGCACCTGACATGTCACTTTACATGTCATGTGACACTCCTGAATGTGCAATCTGCTGTATGCTCTGGTGACTAACTGTCCCAATCTACATATACTCCGACCCAATAATTAATTATATAGAATATTGAGGGGAATTCACTAAAACTGAAAAAAACTAAATCTGTAGCAGCTGTGCATGGCAACCAATACACAGCTACTCCAGATTTTGTCCTTTCCAGTCTTCACAAATTCCCCCGTTGTGTTTTTTCCTAAACATTGTCAATGACACTTAGCAAGCACTGTGTCCATAGCCTTTGTGTTACATTATTTTATTGTTATTTACATTTTTTTAATGTATATTCTGTCATGTGCTGTGGCCAGATGTACCGCAAGGCAAACAAGGCTCAGCCTCCTCTCTCTGACGCTGGCAGAAGTGCTACATTTTCAACAGGCGCTCACTGTATCCAGCTTCTGACAGGATAAGCAAACTGAGCAGTGGGCTTCCCGAAACTGCTAATTGCGCAACCTGCGAGAAGCTGGATACAGCATGCGCGCTGGATACAGTGACTGACAGGTTATGCAAAATGTCTTAAACAGGAAGCAGTGGGGCAAATTTAGATTGGGGGTTGCCTGAGTTTAGTCTTGCCTAGAGCAGCACAAAACCAAAATACACCACTGGCTGTGGCGTCCCTAGCATTTTCACGGCCTGAGGGTGCTGATAATGTATGCTAACCAGGGGAAGGGGGTTGTTTTGCATCCTGTTCAACTCCTGGTTGCCAGGAGCTGAGTAGGATGCCAGATAGAGCATCCCAGGTTGCCTGGCTCTTAGCAACCTGGGACACTCTGGCCTGAAAGGGGGTGGCAGGCACACTGCGAACATTGTGCAGCAGAGCGGCCATGCCACTCGTCCTGCCGCCCCCCACATGACCCAAAGATGCCGTCTGAGGCAACAGCCTCACGTTGCTTCATTATAAGGATGGCACTTGTCATGTGACCGTCAGAGCACTCAGAGGAGTGCACTTTTAGGAGTGTCAAGTGGCACTCTTGGACATGCATGCCCCTGGGTGCCCTGACAGCTTTAGAGGAAGCTTGTCACTATATTGCAGTCAAATAAATCAATATAGAGCCATCACAAGGTGCTTCTTATATGTCTCCGCGCAATGCATTCTCCAGGGATTTAGAAACCTGAGCACACACCACATGCATGTTCCACATTGTATCAAAGTTGGAGCTTTAGCACATCACACGAGTGAGTTTGGAGCGGTGGCTACTTTATAGCACAACAGGGACCATGGGGAACAAAAGTAGCCACCCTCCAGAAGGAAGGACAGTGTCAGCACCAATTCGGAGATGATTTGAGGATCTACAGCTGAGTGATGCACACATAAGATACATTTTTGTTAATAGTTAAGGTACTTGAATGCATTTTAAAGACTTTTAACTCCTGAGTTTAGTGTCACTTTAAGTATGTCATTTATTAAAGAGGTCTACACATCGGTCCACAAGGTGAAAAGAGGGACAGAGGGATTTGGTTCCAAAAGAAACATATCCACTCCAAATAACGGAGAGTTGGGAGATATGTCTGTGTGTGCATGGCAATGCTTAAACCCATCCAGTAAGACAGACCATCACCAAGTTATTATCTGAGGTCTTTGGCTGTCCTAGTTTACGAAAACCCCCAGGGGGAAACAATAATCACTGCTAAAGTCTTCATTTTCATGGCTTCATTGTATTTTCTTTTCTTGTTTGGAAGGTAGAGAAAAGCTGAAGTAATACTGCACACCTCTAGGAATGGGTTTTAATTCTCAAGAAGCCAGCCACTTACTTGAAGCTTGCATTGCTTTTTCTGAATTTCAAGCAACAATGGCCTAAGCTGGCAGTGCTGTACACAAATGATAAGGCACAAAAAACTTGTGTGTAAGACTGTCCTAATGCTCTCTTCTAGATGCTATAAGAAGGCATTAAGTATCTAATGCACATCCCCGAGTAGATTATTTTGCTTATGAAGTGGCTCATCATTTTCTTATTGCGCAAATAAATCTTTTTATTTTGCACATTCTTTTATTGCCTACTTTTGTTTCCAGCTTTTCCCGCAGAATATGAACTGTTCATTTGGGAACCAATCACGTGGCCGGATTCATCATTATGCAGCGTTAATGCATACTCAAGGACCAATCAAGCCTGAGCAAAGAGAAGGAAACACTGACAGATTATATGCATAAAACAATGAAACAAGACGCATCAATATATAAAAATAAGAAAAGCAAAGGCTCAGGACACATTTTGGCGAAATATGCACATATCTAAAAGAATGACTTGCAGAGAAGTGGTGATTACAGAGCATATAGAAGTACAGGCTGTGGGAGGACTGGGCACATTTTCAGCAGGCCTCCTGCAGAATCACCAGTGTGTGTTAGATAAATATAAGACATGCTGTGCAGGGCTACAGTATGCCTAATGTGCCATGATAGATAGACTTCTGTACTAGGATGTGGAAAACACAAACAACCCAAATAATAAAGTCCTTTTATTCAAGAAGAATCACACTAGGTGCTGCTTACATGTGTATTTGTAACATTAAAAAAAATCACATATCGTGTAAGATATTCTCTTTCCAGGGAACACAGACCTATAACCATTATGCATTTAGATTTCAAAATGTTGAAGGAGTAGTAAAATCCCAGCATATACTATCCTGTTATAACATCAGCATTGTAATAGGAATACATACAAATTATTATTAATTATTATTATTATTATAATACTCATATTAGAGTTATTTTTGGTAATGCAATCAACACTTGAAAAATCCCTTTTATGTAGTGAGTGCTGCCTTCTGTCTGCCAATCACTTTCAACAACTTCTTGGATTGCCAGTGTGCTTTGCATCTCTTTCCCTGCTGCTTGATGTGATGCAATCTCGATTTCTCAAGGCTACATAGACCATTATACATTTCAAGCAGGGGCGTAACTAGAAATCACAGGACCTCATAGCAAAATTTTGTATGGGGCCCCATGATTTCTAGTTATCCCCCTTGCAGAGCCCACTCGACATCCCACCTGAGGGGAAACTTGCAGAGCCCACCATAGACTCACTATGGTGGGCTCTGCAGGGTCACCCTCAGGTGGGCTGGTCGCACTCCTTACCTGTCCGCCTCCGCTTCCTCCACGGTCGCTGATGGACCCCACCTCTTCCTCCGTTGCCGGGTCCGCTTCCTTCTTCGTCACTGGGCCCCGCCTCCTCCCCTGCTGCCGACCACGGGCCCCGCCTCCTCCTCCACTGCCGCTGCTGGCTCTCATTGACTCTGTGGAGATGTTGAGTTGTAGTTCAGAAGGTTAGTTTTGTGAGAGTTGTTACACAAGGAGGTGCATAGTCACAGGGCTGAGTAAAATGGTGCTAGTGCATTGAGGAAGTGCATCCTATGGGCATTTATTTGAAAGCTTGTTACAAATTGATTTGTGCGGATGCCATAATTTGTTTTGCTCTATTTGGTGTGGGGACACACTTGGGGGCTTCAGCTGCCATTGTAATGTGCAGGGTTTCTGGTGTGTCCCTGTGCCTATAAGGAGGGATGGGCTGCCTCCAGGCATACCTGCACCCAATTCATCCTTTGCTATACAGTATATATCTGTGAAGGTTCTCATTCATCCAGGTCATGGTATATCTGTAAAAAATAAGTCAAGGCAACTGAACTTGCTGTATTTTTCTTGAAGACGTTTCACTGGTCGTCCAACCAGCTTGCTCAATTCAGAATGACTTGTACAAAAATTATCTGGGAATAAATATGGTGAATGTTATTCCAATCCACATAATCTGTTAGTCACAACCAGGTGTTGATTGCAATAAATGCCGAATTGCATCACTAAAAGCAGCTACTGCCCTGCCAAAACCCTTTTTAATCTCTACAACAGATAAAATGGCCCCATCGTTCTTCTCTGAAACTATTTTAGGGGAGAAACATCAAAAAAGCTTTTTCCTGGGTCAGCGAGCTTGTGTCACACCATGTGGTATGAACACTGAGGCACGGATCACAGAAAGCTTGTGAATAACTAACCCTACTCTGTGGATCGGCATGTGTATCTCTAACTCTAAAGCAGAACTCCAGTGACAACATTGAATAGGAAAGGGTTAGAACATCTATCAAGTTTTTACTATTATTTACTATTATTACTATTACAAACACAAACATTTCCCAGCACACATACCAGCTAGTCTAGATATCACTGTCTAACTATTAGGGTTAAAAAACAGAGGTTTTAGTTGCTCAACTTTTGCAAAATATGTGGAAGCCACACTGGCTCGTCAAGGCTCCTCTACGTACTGTGGCCCTAACACTAATCTATGAGAACCTCCATCTTGGAGCATATATAGCAAAGGATGAATTGGGTGCAGGTTCACCACGAGGTAGCCCATTCCCCCTTAACCCTTTCGCTGCCAAGGACGTATGGCATACGGACTTACAAAAGTGCTTCCAGCTGGCCAGCTCAGTATGCCATACGGAGCCCAGGGACACACCTGAAACCCTGCACATGACAATGGCAGCTGAAGCCTCTAGTGTGTCCCCGCACCAAATCCAGCAAGACGAATATGGCAACCGCAGAAATCATTTTATAACTAGCTTTCAAAGTAAGGCGCACATGGAAGGGCTTTCCACAATACAAACCCAAAAATTTCCCAACTCACGTATTAGCCAGGCTGCAAAAAAAGCATACACAATCTTAACATTTTTGGCCCTTTTTCCTTTTTATAGTAAAAAATAAAAACCCCAGTGATAATTAAATACCACTAAAAGATAGCTCTATCTGTCCCCCCAAAAATGATATAAAATTAATTTTAGTACAGCATTGCATGACTGAATAAATGTCAGTCAAATTACTGCAGTGCTGAATACTAAATAAATGGTCTGGACAGGAAGGGGGTTTAACACCCCAGTCTCCAAGTGGTTAAAGACCAACTCCAGCCAAGATGTCACATCCCCGCTCTTCTCTTCTTCCAATCACAGAATGCCTTATAGCCTGAAAAAATATAAGGCATTTGTTAATGGGCATTTGTGTGGAGTCACAAGTAAAGCGACCAGAGCTCCATTTGCATCCCCTCAGTCCCCACAGTGCCCAGAAATTCAGTGTTATGTGTAGTAGACAGCATGCTGCTAGATAACATTGTCATTCTTTTTTCCTGGAGTGTGGCTTTAACCCTACCTTACTCTATCCAAAACTAAAAAAGATTTGGCTATACATACAATTTATATTAGGGATGTTCAGATACCAGTTCAGGTACCGGTGGCAATACTTGGCACTTTCACAAGAACTACCAGGGTCACAGTGGTTACAGCTACGACTGGCCCTGGTGCTCCACCCCTGTCCTGAAATCATTAGTCTGTTGTTTTTTTAATAAAAACTGTCACATGACAATAAACAAAAATGTATCAGTAATTGTATCTGTGAGTACTTGGAAAAGTATTGTCACTTGTACTGGGTCTGGCAAAAATGGCATATAACAAATTATACATTAAAACAGGGATGCACAAATCCCAGGAGCCCCATAGCCAATGCTCCTTAAAAATGACAGCTGCCTCCTAACTTTTGAATGTTTTTCTAGTCTAGTCTTGAAGCTGGAAATGTATCTGTACTTCTACTTGTACATCCCTACTATATATAAAATATGTTTTAACTGGGCAAAATTTTTTTATAGTGGATCTATTGTAACCATAATGAAAATAGGAATCAGATTTCTTTTAACCATACTGTCATGATGATAATTCCTTAAGTTCAAGTATTACAAATTTAGGAAACCCTGTTAGATTTTTGGTTGAATGAAATGTAACAGATGGGTTTTGCAGGCAAACAGATATGATCAAAACATTTCTAGATTTTATAAGGATTAGTGTAAAGAGAATCACATCAAAATGTTCGTAATATCAAGAATCTGTGTATAAAATGTTCTCATAAATAATACTTTTCAGCCAGAAAAAGTACAATTTACATAGGCAGCAAGCGCTGTTTCTTTCCCAAAAGCCAAAGGGCTGCTTTTCCTTTTGTCTGTCTCCAAACCTGTAGACTTTGACCATTTTATCAGCAAGCCTGCAGTTCCAAAAATAAAAAGAAGACAACAATGCTGTTATCCCTTTGTTATGTTTTAAGGTGCTGGCCCATCATTTCTGTTTAAGATTTTGTTTCCCTTTCTCAAGCTCAACAAATGTTGAGAAACATTTTTCTTAACTGGTGCTTTTAAAAATCAGTTTTAAGAAAATCTTGTTGTACTACTGGCATCCTCTTGTTTTGGAGTAAAGCACAATTTCATAAAATCAGCAGTGAATTAAAGGGAGGGAGGGAAAGAGTAAGAAATGAAGTGAGGAAGTAAGGAAGAAAAAAAGGAAGGAAATAAGGAAATAGGGCTTGGTGTAGTAATTTATAATTAAAGTAAGACTGTGCAAGGCTATGGACATTCAAATATCCACACATTCTTAATCAGTAGCAAAAACAATGTATAACAAGACTTCTCTAACCTCTGTAGCTGAAGGCAATGTTGAACAATTCATCATCAAAGGTCACAAGAGGAAGAAGAAGTGAAGATGTTTGAGTGGGGTTTCAGCACATTGCTTTCCTCTTCCTGTGCTCCATTAGAGATTTGCTGCCTGGAAGGCTGTAAAGTCAGTGCAGGCAGGGGGAGCAAAACAACTCCTGAGAGAAAAAAAAGTGAAAGTGTGTTTACTGTTGTGCTTACAATGAGGGGTTGTTTTAGAATCCTTGTTAAGAATATGCATATATTTGAATGTTCATAGCTCGACCATAGTTTTGGGTCTGGAACAGAACTCCCCTGACCTAGTTACAAGACCTGGATGGTTGGGTTTAAAGGATGAATAAGGCAGCTAAAGTATTAGAAAGAATAAGGTGAGGTGGCATAAATGGAGCTGCCATGTATCTAATTGACTGCAGGATAGAGAGAAGTGTCAAGGGCATGGAGATAGGGAGGAGTTTGGGCTGGTTTGTTGAGTAGCGGGCAGGATTTATGTCATGGCAGCCTTTCAGGGTGATAGAGCCTTTGAAAATGATCTTCACAGTTAAGTTGTGACGGGTTTGGGGACCTGTCTTAGGTATGGTCCTCTACTTTGCTATTTTAGTTGATAAATATGTAGACTAAATTTGGCTGTGTCACAAATAATCTAATTTCTGGTTAGAACTGGTCTTATTAATGAGTAGAGGACCATGACTTTGGCCCAGAGATGACACAATCAGGTATATACCAATAAACATTATGTTCTTGGTTGTCTCTACACATTTATTACACAGTGTAGCTGCTGCCCCTTACTTTGTGACCATCATAATAAAAAGTTGTGATAGGGTAATAAGATATGAATGGGTTAACTGAGGGTTTTTACAGTAACGTTCTGTGTGAGATTTATTTGTTGCAGTCAAGAGTTTGCAAGTGGACAAGACTAGATAAAGAGTAGTAGTTCTGCATGGTGTAGAGTGTTGACAAGCTCCCACTGAGAAGCTACATTTTGCACCTGCGTCTAATAGCCCCGTTAGCATGTAGTTCACCAGGAAAAAGGTAAACCCAGTATGTTATTGATAATTGCTCCCATGTGTGTTTTTGTGTGATCTGACACTAGCTGCAAAGCTGGCTGTCCTGTGAGCTGTCAGGTTTACTTGGTATGAATTAAGTTTACAATAATGACTGTAGAATCAAGGAGCCCAGATTTAAGATGTCTTACTCATTTTTAACAAAATCTGTTAGTGCCTTTGTTGATGGCCCTTAGACTTGTGTAGCAGTTTTACATTAGTTTGAGACAATTCTGAGATTATTTACAATTCATTTAAGGGTGCATTTGACCTGCAGTTGACCTATTTCTGACCTGCATTTGTTCTCCTTTAGATGGGTTTTGCATTCACATAGACTTGTATGGCAATGCAAAACCAGCTTGAAGCAAACAAAATTGACTCGGACTCTTTAGCAGCCACCAAATTAAGCTGGAGTGTAGAGAGAAACTCTTAAGGTATATGGGCACCTTGGAAATAGTCATAACTGTGGAGTTTCGCTTATGGGATGGGATGAGGAAGCCAAGAGTACACATGCTTATAATGAAATGAACACAGACACCAAATAAGTTTTAATGGCAAAAACATGGCTGTGGTGTCTATTAACAGGTAATCCAATACATAAATGAATGTAGCAAACAGAACATACATTTAACACCAGTTAGCCTAGTCCTAAAGCTCAGGCTCACCAAAAAGGGAATTAACAAACTGAGACCTTAGTTAAAACATATCCCTCTTGTACTTTGCTGGATGATCAGCCCCTACTAATAAAAATGTAAGGAACTATCTGATGCTCCTGAACAGATGACATGAGAGATGGCTGCACCAATGGATATATATAGAGGCACAAGGATCACAAGCCGACCACTTCGGGAAAATTCAGACAGTGTCTCCAGGGCTCTCCAAGAACGGGGCCGACCAATGAACAACCTGCAAAGCAGAGGTTAGTAACAAGAGGCCCCATGTATCATCCCATGCAGGAGATTCATTATTTAATACAGCCCTTTACACATAATATTGTTGTATATTCACTCATTATTACAAGAACATCAATAATGTGTAAAGATATGAACATTGTATGAAAAGTTGTCTTTTTGCCCAAAGAAGCCAATTTGAATGCTTGTTTGATTTTCAACTCATTCATTTAAACAACAAAACATCAGTTGTAAGCTGATTGATTGGTATAAGCAACAACAAATGATCAAGCACACTTTCCATACATACAGTATGCCCAATGGTGCACCATCAAGATGACCTTATTGAGAGAATCATCATGATTTGATTGCAGTTGCTGAAATTACGTCATCGTAGTAGTGTAGTTTGCTCCAGGGTCCGTGGTAACCAGGGTACACTACCTCCTATGTGTTAACACTGAAGTTATTTGAAAATACTACAAATATTTTAACTTCAATGGCACAAGAGGCTCCACTTTTTTTTAGGTATTTGTTAGGAAAAACACTTTAGCAAGAGTGTACAAAATTGCCGGAAAACATGCTGTGAGTACAGTAGAAATCATAAGGAAGCCATTTTCTTTCCTTTTTATACTTTGAATATGCCTTAGCTGGCCGCATTTTATAGCACATGATTCCCTACGGTGATGATGAAATAAAGGTAATTGATCATTTCTGACCTCTTTTTACCACCCACAATCTCCTGTGTGGCATTCAAAACCAAGCTGAATTTCTATACTACATGATTAGTAATTTCTAGTTTTATTTATCTTTTGTATGGTGCCTTCCTAAAATAAGGTTAACAGGGAAATGTTGTTTCTTTATTCAAAGTCAATAAAAATGCTACATTAACATTAGCATAGGTATCTCAAGCAGGGCCGGCCTTAGGCCTTTAGGCGCCCTGTGCGAGAAAGCTTTACAGCGCCCCTCAGTGGCCACACCCTTTAGTGGCCACGCCCCCGTAACCACACCCATTTCCCCCAATATATGCACCATTTAAAGACTACTATTTTGTTAAGCCGCAAAGAAACATACTAAAAAGTGTGATAAAAATAAAACTTTTATTCAAAGGTATTAAACTTGTCGGCACAATAGAAGTATTCTTATCAAATAAAACAACAGAAGGTAAACAATAAATGTCAAACTACAATAGAGTCTATAAAAATAAAGTGTCAGGTCGTCATGCCGATCCCTTTTTTCAAGTAAGTGCATCTAGAAAAGTAAAAATAAAAAACAGAACACAGACCCCGGGCTACATGTAAATGAATGAATTACTATATGTCCGAATATACGAGAAATGTATTCAGACACATAATAATAATTTGTTTGAGAATGTGCGGCGGCCATGTTGGCCACCAGCGTGTTCTCTGAATGCGTGCCACCATCTTGGAGGCAGGGAGCGTGACGTTACATGACGCCGTGCATGCGTGGCGTCAGGTGACCTCACACGCCGATATTGGCCCCACCATCTTGGTGTATACCTAGATATAAACCAAGATGGCGGCGCCCAACACGTGAGGTGTTATATGACGTCATGCGCCCTGCCTCCAGAACACGCCAGCGGCTGAATCCAAAATAGCATAAAAATGTGTTTTGTTTGATGAAACAAATGAAAACTTTTTTAGTTTTCGTTCATTTCATCTGAAATGAATTTTTTGTCTTCGCACTTGTCTAATAATATGTGTGTGGCCGGAGGGGGGTGTGTGGCGGGAGCAGTTTTAACTTTTGTAAAAACTGATCTCAAGTATGTTAATCATTTGCATGCCAGATCTGCTAACAGCAAAATGATTAACATATTTGAAGTATCTGCAAGTACTTGGATAGCATGTACTGATATCGCATTAAACTTGGCTGTGTATGCTGCAATATCATTGACATTATCTGGTAAAATGCTCAATATAACAGCAAGCTTGACTCCAAAATTAGCAGAATTGGCACAACTACAGAGTGAATGTGATGGCCTAGAGGTCTGTTTTGGGCTGAGCTGAGATGCCCTTGTTCTGAAAGCTTTTTCATGGCCACTGGGAGGATAAGACAGCTCAATAATATATGCAGTAAAATAAACAACTTCTTTAACATCAATGTTGGAGGAAAGTAGCCATTAACTCTTTGGTGACCAGAGATCATTGATGCCTAGATGGCCAGGCTAAACTTAGCAGCATCCGCATGCGTTGGTTAACAATACAAGGCTTTTATGTGGCATGCTGTTTTAACAAAAATCTTGCTCTTTTTTAATTTATGTTAATGCTAAACATGTTAAAAAAAGTTTTACAATTGTGTTATTCATTTATTAATATGTATTTGTAATACTGTAATTGTATCTGACATTTACAGTATTTTACAGCTCAACTTTCAGGATCCAGTGCCATTTGCAGGCTGAAGGCTCATTTAGCTCATGAATCTTCCAGCCTGCATGCAGGGCAGCCATCAAAAATTTTGGGGCCCCTTACACCACCGCCACACTGAGCCAGTCACACTGTTATTATTATAAATTTATATAGCTCTGACATATACCAAAGTGCTGTACAGAGAACACTGAGCAGGTCATATCAGTCTCTGTACAGAGGAGCTTACACGCTAATGTCCCCCCCACAGTCACATAATATTATTATACATTTATAGAGCTCTGACATATACCGCAGCACTGTACAGAGAACACTGAGCCAGTCACATTGGTCTCTGTACAGAGGAGCTTACCACAGTGCTGTACAGAGAACACTGAGCAGGTCACATCAGTCTCTGTACAGAGGAGCTTACACGCTAATGTCCCCCCACAGTCACACACTATTATTATACATGTATATAGCTCTGACATATACCGCAGTGCTGTACAGAGAACACTGAGCCAGTCACATCAGTCAAGCTTGGAGCGGTGGAAGTAAAAAAAAAAGAAGTGTGGTGTGCAATATAGTAGGGCTGGTAATGATTAACATTTTCGTGTTCGATTAATCAAATTTTTTTTAAATTGATTAATCGATCAATTTCGATTAATTATAACCCACATACAGATTCAACTACATTGGCCTATACACATACAGCACAGCAATGAAGTAATAAAATGATACTAGGATCACACTAATCCAGCATATTAATCTCATGTGCCCCACACAATATGGCCGCCGCTTGAGTGTGGCAACTCAGAATAATATTGTGCTGGATTACAAATGTATTTACATAGTATAGTAAAACAGCAAAGCCCTAAGGGTGATTTAAACATAAGTATTAGCTTAATATTTGAAGTAGCAGCACCTGTCCATTCCATTTCATGTAAGGGCCTGATTGCAACATAATATCAGTAAATTTCAATGGGCACATTTCTGGGAGCGAGATGGGGGGGTGATGGAGAGCCACATAGTGCATATATATACGTTTAAGATAAGACAGAAGCTTGGTGCTTCTTGGGTAAACTCACCGGCCCAAGTGGCTCGGTCGGCTAACGAAGGGAAGGGGGGGAGGAGTCCGGTGACGTCCCACGGATCTCCGACGGGACTCCCGGAAGTCGGCAGAGAAGAGAGTATTTTCATTTTCGATCAAAAGAATTTTAATCGATCAAAAAGTTAAACGATTAATCGAGGAATTAATCATTAATTTCCCCAGCTCTACAATATAGTGAAATGGAAAGTGTAAAATTATACAGCAATCAATGCAGAATGGCACCGGCTATAGAGGACTACAAATCCCAGCAATAATACATTATACAGCGCAATGCAGAATACCACCAGCTATAGAGGAATACAACAAATCCCAGCAATACAATATACATTAGGTGCATAATGTATTGCTGGGATTTGTCGTCCTCTATAGCTGATGGTACATATACAGCGCAATACACCATCAGCTACCTGCACACTCTTCAAGCAACTTTACTTTCTTCCCCCCAAGATCTTGGGACTGTGGGCAGCTGCCATTCCCCCACGCTGCAATCTCCCTGCAACAACGTAATCCCATCCTTAGTGGGCAGCAGCGGGAGAGACCTCAGAGCTGGGTGAGGCGGGTTGGAGGTGCGGCGTGTGGCGTGAAGCGTACAGCGTGTGTCGAGCCGCGAACACGGGCAACTAATCGAAAGTCAACTAAACGATGATGGAATACGTTGACAACATTTTCCATCATCAATTTTAATCGACTTAGTCAATTACTTGTTGCAGCCCCAGTCACATCAGTCTCTGTACAGATGAGCATACACTGTAATGTCCCCCCACAGTCACATCAGTCTCGGTACAGAGGAGCTTACACTCTAATGTCCCCCCTCAGTCACACACCTTTATTATACATGTACTGTATATAGCTCTGACCTATACCGCAGTGCTGTACTGAGAACACTGAGCCAGTCACATCGGTATCTGTACAGAGGAGGTTACACTCTAATGCACAATGGCACCAGCTGTAGGGGGACTACAAATCCCAGCAATACAATTATACAGCAATGCAGAACAGTATATGAATTTGACTCTGGGCTTAGTGACCTGCTGGACACAGGGATTAGTGACCCGCTGGACGCAGGGATTAGTGACCTGCTGGACACAGGGATTAGTGACCCGCTGGACGCAGGGCTTAGTGACCTGCTGAACTCAGGGCTAATGACCCACTGGACGCAGAACTTCGCGACCCACTGGATGCAGGGCTCCGCGACCCGCTGGACTCAGGGCTTTGCGACCCGCTGGACTCTGGGCTTCATGACCTGTTGGACTCAGGGCTTCGCGACCCACTGGACTCTGGGCTTCGCGACCTGCTGGACTCAGAGCTTCGTGACCCCTTGGACTCAGGGCTTTGTGACCCGCTGGACTCTGGGCTTATTGACCCACTGGACTCAGGGCTTAGTGATGCGCTGGACTCAGGGCTTAGTGACACGCTGGACGCAGTGCTTAGTGACCCGCTGGACTCAGGGCTTTGTGACCCGCTGGACTCAGGGCTTCCCTCCCTCTCTCTCCCTGACGTGATGTCACTTCCGGCCAGTCTGAAATCAGTCAAGCCGCGGCGCTAGTGGGGCCCCAGCATGCTCTGATGCTGCTGGATCGGCAATGCTGGGGCCCGGCACTGCTAGGGCCAGGTTTCCTCCGCACCGGCGGCCGATACTCATGTAAGGGTCCTGGGCGGGCCCCCCAGGCTCCTTAGATGAGCATCGGCCGTACCCCCCTGATGGTGGCCCTGCCTGCATGTGATCATTATGTCATAATTGACATCGTAATCACATGATTGGGAGCCACTCTAATTGCCCCTGATGGGGCATCAAGCTGGGAAATGTTAATGTACATAGCATAGGCTGGAAAAAGTCAACAGATTCATATTAAAGGACCACTGAATCTAAAATGAAATCTTTCATTACGAGACTGAATTGGGCCACACTTTATGAAGTTTCAAGGTTTTCTTGGATCAACTGTTGACTCAGGGTTCTAAAGGATGCAAGCTTTTTTTTATTTGGTTGAACTTAATGTACATGTGTTTTTCAAGCTTTAATAACTTGGCATGAGCTTCATCTTCGTAAAAACCATGAGTTCAACCTGCACCTAAGTCATTAGCAGTTCAAGAAAATAGGGAACTAATGTGGACATTTATGTCTATAGCAGCCACTCACCACCGTTCAGTGTGTGTGAGAGGAGGTATGGAGTAGTTAGTTGAAAGATCACAGACTCACAGACTGTCTGCAGGGAGAGCTAGTTGATGCTGTTCAATTCTGAAAGTGCGTATATCTCCTGTAGCAGATTAGAGACACTGAATACAATATTTTGGGGGCTTTTTCATGAAATAAATACACTCTAATGTTGATTGACAGGTGTGGGTCCTACTAGGTGTTCTCTGATTGGGCGAGGGGCAGTAACGTCACGATCCATCCCTCGTCCAAGAAACAAAAATGTCTCCTTCTCACCAGCTGTGACTCTTCTCTCAACCAAAAGAGCATAGGTAACAGAATGGAAGAAGACTTATCAAAGAAGTTATAGCCCCCTCTCAAACATATCCTGAAAGAATCTCCCCAGTAGAAATGTTAAAGCTCTGGTTTGGTTTGTGCATGTAATAGCTTTAAATGTGCTATAGTGATTGAGTAAATTCACTAAATTCCCATATTTCAAATGTCTGTTGCTGGCCATTGTCTTCACTTTTACATATAAAGTATGACAATTTATAAATTGCAACAAACAGTCAGATTTTGTCTTTTACTCTCAAATTATCATTTTTCAGGGCAATTATAAAATAATAATTATAATAACT
>NW_017306562.1:678882-724305 GCF_000935625.1 Nanorana parkeri
ATATATACACACACTGTGTATATATTATATATACTAATTTATTGTAGGGGCTGCTGAAAAAAGTTGTGTCCATACAACCGGTTACTGTCCACAGATTTAAGATACATATTGCAAGATAACTCAAACACACTTTTGTTTCAGAGTAAGTGGAAACCGATCTAGCTATTAAGCTTGAAGGACAACCATTACAATGATAACAACTGTAAACCCATCACGCAGAGCTATTACACAAAAATATACAGCAAACTTAACTTGTCTTCAAAATGTCAAATGTCCAAAAGGAGAACTGCTATGAAAATAAACTGAAGACATGATGCTGAAAAAGGATTCCGTCTGACACATAATACATAACAGACAGTATTCAATATGAATGAATATAGAATAATAATGGTACAATGGTATAAACTAGACAGCCACAGCTTAGTTCTATGGTTATGATAAGTGTAAAATACAGCCGGCCTTTAGACAGAGACCTTCAGCATCTGCTGTTACCACCTTTAGTGGAGTGGCTACTAAAACATTTAGTGACTGAATTATAGTTGGCGTTTATCTGGTGAATTCCAGGTATTCTGGCATTGATTGTACCAGTCTGAGTGGAGTGTGACTCTGCTGCAGGGTAGGACAAGCAATGGGGGACACTGTGAGTGTGTTTGCGGTCCATCGGCCAATGACGGGTGTTTTGATAGCCAGTGGTGCATGCTGGGACAGGGTATATATACTCAAGGGAATTGCCATGTGATCAGTTCAGCCTGGGATAGCCCAGAATCCAGTCAGGGCTGCCATTTTCCCATTGGGACTACAAATCCCAGCAATACATTATACACTGTATGTATAATGTACTATTGCTGGCATTTGTTGTATTCCTATATAGCTGGTGGTATTCTGCATTGTGCCGTATAATCATTATACAGCGCAACGCAGAATAACACCAGCTACAGAGGACTACAAATCCCAGCAATAGTACATTATACAGCGCAACGCAGAATAACACCAGCTACAAGAGGACTACAAATCCCAGCAATAGAACATTATAGTATAATGGACTATTGCTGCAATTTGTTGTATTCCTCTGGGATCCGTTGTCTCCTTTAAGGCTTCCCTCTGTGCAAAAGTGAGTGCCACACACTTCATAATTCTTCTATCATATAGCATTTGTTTCATCTTGGACTACTGCACAGATCTGGAAGAAATACACAAAGAACACCAACATAGAAGTAAGAGTACACATGCTTCTTGTGTTTATGCAATATACAGTATGTGTAGCCCCGATTTCAGCTTTAAAGTGTTTTCAAAGCCTTTTTTTATTTTTGGCTATGTGGATGGGTTATGAACCCCTGTGCGGTTTTATTTCTTTGTTTCTGCTGGGTTCATTTACCCTCGTTGTTTGTCCTGGTGACCACTGACACCAAGACATAAAGTAATGGTAAATATTGAGTTCTTATTGGAACAATCACCATAACAGGAAATGGTGAAAAATCTCCCCAATGAGACACATACAACAACAAATTTTGACTTTATATTTGCTTTAATTATTTAAACAACTTAGAACCACCTTGACCTATTTGACCCTTTCACAGTGTCAGGAATACTTTACTTATGTGGGGACTAGTGAGTAACTACTCATTAGCCTATTTATTTACAATCAAATTCTTTGAGACTCTTTGGCCAGATCTGTATGTATACCTAATGCCACTCTGGACACATATGAATGATAATGTATCATTGTACAAATGGAGGAAGCATGATGTCAGCTTTACAAACAGATCTACTTTACATATATCTGCGCAGACCACCAGCCATGAGAAAGAGGGGGAGGTTCCATGTTTCCGGAACGCTTAAAGTGACATTAAAGGCAAATCTCCCCCAGTGCTAGTGTAAGGACTTACCTTAAATGATGCCTCATCCGATCATCTTCTTCTTTCCTGTAGTTTTCAGGAGTCCCTCCAGCGCTGGTGCCAGTCTCGGATCCAGCACTGGCTCCTCTCTCTTCTTGGCACTTCCTTTCCCACGGAGTCTGAGCGGGTGCACGCTGCTGCATCAACGTACCCTGTGTCTCTCCTCATCTCCCGGACGAAGATCTGAACTGCGCATGCGCTCGCCCTCGATCCTTTGTGGCCATCCGAGAATCTTCAGATCGGACACAGGTAAGTTTTAACCCTTTTGCAAACTTTTTTTATGTTTTTGCATATACAGTATCTACTGCTTGCTAACAGTAGATATATGCAAAAATACACAAGGGTTTAATAATACTTTAAGAACCTTCTGACTGATGTTCAGAGGTGTCTAGAAAAGGTAAAAGTAATAGTTTGTACACTTTGAAGAATTAGTCCTGCCCTTTCTAACCCTGCCAACCTAGGCACTAGCCCATGAGGGCCATTAAAGTAATTACAGTCCTTTCTTCAGCCAAACATTTTCCACTCTTTTATTAAGAGTAGGAACTGTCTAATAAAAGCAAAAAGTAATTGATTATCATTAATTACTGAACACCATTGCTCTTGGTACTGTTCTGTTAAAAAAGCCAAAAAGAGCAAGGTTTGGACAAGGTCTTTGCTAAGGCATAGTGCCAGTTGTCTATTACCATCTCTGAATTTCTCATTTTAGTGCCTTGTGTAATTTTGCCATTCACGGTTTCATTGTTTATTGTGCACACTGTGTCTTGTGTGCACACTGTGTCTTGTATGGCTGTTGGCAGTTACAATACTGGCACGGCACTTACAATACTGGCACGGAATAACATTCCGAATCAAATTTTGGACCCGAAATCCGAAAAATGAAAAAAAATCTAAATTTTTCAGAATTCCGAATCTTTTACATCTGCAGCTTTTATTAAAATAATACCTGGTGATCCTACCATGAAGATCCTTGTTCAGGAACTTCCTGGTATGGGATTTTAAAGCAGCAGTATGGGTGCAATAAGGCCATACTGCTGCTCTATAACTGGACCCCTAAGGGTTTTTCTCTCACCACCGCTAATAAAAAACTAAGTTTTTGAAAATCATTTTTAGGTGGATGACCTTTTATTGCTGATGCTATGTTCCCAAAGTTGTCACCGCAGTCCACAAGCTAATACTTCCACTTAATTAAGCAGGTATATTTCTTCAGTATTCTGTGATTAGTGTGTATCATTATTCCATAGCAGGTATTTTTCTCATTCGACCATCCTTTAATATTAGAGACAGATTTCTGTGGGCTAAAGAAAGTATTCCATGGTGCTGTATTGATTGTCAAGTATGGTGAAAGGTGGTTGTTCTTAAAGGTGGTACATCTTTTCACATCTTTCAGCATCATGTTCCTTTGTGGCTCTTGGTATTCTGTCACATGACATGTCAGAGCTAGAAATGAAATTGGTTCTGACAGTTCTGAACAAGGAGCAGGCGGCTATAAAATGCCCAAAATGTTTAACTCGCTGATCAATTTCTAAATGCTGAATTATCTCCAGCAGCCCAATATCAGCGCCCCTTTTACCTAGCTTAGCCCTCTGCTTTTGTGAACCACATACCGTATGTCTTTTTCCATCTCGTCCTATTTTTAGATGCTGAAACATTATTTATGCCAATGAGGATAAGGAAGGGTATATAGTTTTGCCCACCCTTGAGAAACACTTTATTAGAATGATTAGTCCCATTACAATAGTCATATTAACATAATAAGGGACCTCAGTGGCAATTTGTAAAATCATTAATAAACCCCTATGACAGTTTTGTGGCATTAATAATAATACCTACTTCCCAATAACTACAACTGTTGTGCAAACAGCCATAAATTTTTGCAATTGCATTACGCAGAATTGTACTCAATGGGGTTTTTGTGTTCTTTTATAAATCAAGTGATAATTACTGAATTAATCTGGCAACCAGAAGACTTTGATAAATAGGCCCTCCATGTCTTAATTAAAACAATGCTTTGAGTCATTTGCAACAAATTACATAGATCAGTAAGTGACAGCAAAAGCTTGGGCTCTGCCAAATGAACCAGATAACCATCAACCAATGCTAAAGAGAAGAATAATGTAAGTTTCTACCTGCCAACAAAATCCAGATCAGCAGAACTGATACTAATCCCTGATGGGCTGCTTTTATATATCTCTCTCTCTCTCTGTCATATCAGAAAGAACAACAGAGCAGCTTATGGGAATACAAGCTGAAGTTTCAGTGCTGCATTCTTCAACCAAAGTTCTGATTTATACTGGAACTAGACAGTATTAAAGACAAAGTCCACAAAAGTGGCTAAACCTCAGTAATTAGTAATGGACAATTTTGTTTGGGTGCGTTCAGAGAACATGTTTCAAAGTTTGGCAGTTGCAAACTTTAATGTGAACCCCATTGAAGTCAATGGGAGGTGAATCTTGAAACCATTTCTGATTTCTAGGCCCGCAGACCCCCACAACCACTGGGCCAGGATTGTGGGGAAGACGCCCTGTCCTTATCATCATAGGGCAAGGTGGTTTGCCAGGGGGCATGGTACCTCCCCCTTGTTGAGGACAAGTGGCCTGGTATGGTTCAGCAAAGAGGGGGAGAACACTTGCCCCCCGTCCCCCATTTCCTGGCCTGCCGGGCTGCATGCTTGGGAAAAGGGTCTGCATTGGATATTGGGGGAGAACCCACATCGATTTCTTTTTGCTTTTGCATGGGGTTCCCCCTTAAAATCAATACCAAAACAGATGGTATAATTTTTTTTGTGGGGGGGGGTTCTGCATTACACCCCGTTTGGAATTCCTGTATAACTCTGTGCTGGCATACTACTAGGACAATTAGAGCAAACGGCCCCACAAAAGGCTGTCAGCTGTCCATCACTAACTCCAACACACACTGACAAAAGGATTCTGGGAGAGCTGACTTTTATAGGGAGAAGGCTGGCACATTTTCAAAGCCCTGTTATTGGCCAAAATTTTTCACCTGACCAGAGATCACACGTCAGAAAAAGCATTATGTGGTTCTCTTTTGCTAAGTAGGTGAACTTGCCAATAAGTTTGACAATTGGGTGAACGGTGTACATGCCAAGTTCATCGTGAACCCAACTTACCGACAAACACGAACTTCATCCTTATTAGTAATAAACAAATGAATAAAAAAATTTATAAACAATTTTTTTTTCTGTAATGAAGGTTTTAGTGTATTTATTGAAATTGTTCAAGAGACTCTGTCACTTTGACAATTTAAAGCAAAATCATAGTGAATATATGAAGATTTGCTGGCAGGAAGGTGCAGTAGCTTTTCTTCTGTCTGCCAGCAAATCAATTCCTAAATGTACACTGAGCTGCGAATGCATGGCTCAGTGTACATTCTCAACATGCCTTGATCCCAGGAAGAATTAATTACTTTGCCTGTCTATAGGAGTTGTCATGTCATCCTGGGCTGGCCAATTGAGATGGCCAAAGAAGGCTGGGCAAAGATTTCAGTGCCGAAAAGGGAGCTTGTGGATGCAGCATTGCCGGAGGAAAGTTAAGTCTTGTGGACTTCAGTTTTGGCTTTTGATATCAAAGTGACAGAGTCTCTTGAAAGCCCACAGTTACAACCCACTTATACTTACCTTTTTGAAATGGGAGTCAAACCTTGTAAAAGCTCTTTGTCAGATGGTTATAGAGAATACCCAATGTTGATAGTGCTCATACACAGCTTCCTGGCACAAGCTCACATGTAACCCCAGATTTAGATGCATTGCTATTTGGAGTAACAAAACAGTTAAGGAACAAAGCAAAGGTTAGTATAAGGGTATTGTGTGCTGGGTTTTCAAGAGACTCCTAAATGGACCAAGTGATAGAGTCTCTGTAATAACCTACTCAAATCATGTGTTCTCTCACACAATTTAGTTTTTATTTTGTGTTCCCTCATACTATTTGACTTTTATTGTGACAGTCTTTGCAGATTAGCCAGTGTAAGTATTGGTAGGTGTGATAGGATCATCTGTCATTTCACTATTATTGCAAGTGGCACAAAAGTCTTTCACAATCTCAGCACTCTAAGCAGAGGCGTAACTAGAACCTTCAGGGCCCCGGTGCAAGAAACCATGAAGGCCTCCCCCCCAAACCCCACGGCACTGCATGGTTAACAGGAAGGCTGCCGAGGTCCCCAGCAAGCGTTGGCCCTCAGGCAGCCGCTTGTTTAAAATGTTAGTGCCGGTGTTCTGTCGAGAACGCCGACCCAGTATCTGCGTTTATGTACAGACGTGATTAACGAGGAAACCGGCATTTATTTACAAAGTATTAATTTGTAATTGTTAATTGTGACCGTTAATGATATGCCTTCCATGGCAAGAAATGATGGACCGAATATTATTATCGGTCACAATTAACGATTTAAACAAAATACTTTGTGAATAAATCCCGGTCTGTGTGTAAGCGCAGATGCTGAGATCGGCGTTCTCGACAGAACACCGGTATCTGCGTTTAGTATCGGGGCATTTTCACGAGTGTGAGTACTTGTGAAAATGCCCAGTATTAACACTGGTGTATCCCTACTTAAAAATATAATGCATTGCTGGGACTTGTAGTCCTACATAGTTGGAGCTATTCTGCATTGCTGTATAATAATCATACAGCAATGCAGATTACCACCAGCTGTGCTGGACTACAAGTCCCAGCAACACACACACACTCTCTCTCTCTTACCTCTCTCTCTCTTCCCAGCACCCGCTCCCACTCCAAACTTACCTTACCTCTCCTGCAGGCCCATGGCCCTCTTCCTCGTCTCGGCGGCCAGGGGGAGGGGCTAAGAGGAGACGGACCTCTTAGCTCCGCCCCTAAGAGGCCGGACCAGCAAATTCTCCAAGATCAGTGACAGCCTCTCCAGCCATTTTGCACAGCTTCCCGTACATGCTGCGGGTGGCTGTGCGACAGGGAAGGAGCGGAACGATCGCGGGGGGGCACCTCTACTTCCTTGCTGGGCCCCCCCAAGTGACGGAACGCCAGGGCCCGGTCGCAATTGCGACCCTGGTACTTCCGCGAGTGACTCTAAGTAACCATATGCAATGTAAGCAGCTCTTTCATTTTAACACTGACCATTCCAGTTTTCCCGATCCTTTTAATTTGTCATATTTCATTTTCTCCAACACTATTGTTGGATATGCCAGCAATTCTAACTACCTTTCCTGAAGGTTCATCTTTATTTATTCAGCAAGTAGAATACAGGGTTCTTAGTCATAGCTATGTAGGTAGTTGAGAAGTAGGAGCAGGTGGTCAGTCACAGGCAGAGAACATACAGTTCATTAACTTTAGACAGGTTTAATTTTACCTTCAGACTGGGGAGGGGGGTTGAATTCTATCATTTTAATGTAATTTTGTTTAGAACTTACAACTTAGCTGTATAACGGTATCTAAATTCGTTTATAGCAAGGTTGCAATACTTTTTATCGATAAAACATTCACCATGGCAATAATGTTTTCCTGGAAACATAGTTTTTTATTCTTTTAGCAACAAAGGTTACAGAGGTAAAAAGAAACAATTTGATATGCTGTTTTGTGCTCTAGGACCAATTGTTTTTTTTATAGAATTATTATCTTACAATACACAGGAGTCTTTTTTCTGCTTAACCCAAACTAATGAAAGTTCCTCCTTGTACTGGAACTGAATAACACTATCTTGCTGGTTTCCCCAATGTTCCCTTCTTTAATGTGTTAGACCCTTTACAAGGCATGACATCCTAAAACTGCTCTTCAGTAATAGGGCTTTAAAACTGAGGAAATATTTAAAACTGTCAGATAGCAGTGTTTCTCTTTCCAAGTTCCTGCTGCCACTCTGAATATTAATGAATATGTTAGATAGAAGCAAAGGCCGTTGGAACTACCTGAAGAGCTATGATAACATCTACCACTAAGCCACCTATGCTAAGCTCTATAAATACAACACAAAATAATATTAAAGAATTTAACAGTACATACATTATCATTCTAAATACAGATATACAATGAATAATAAAGACAGTTACAACTGGAGACTGGGGTTGCATCTCCTAATAATTCCACATCTACCATGAACTGTAACCACAATTACCCTCTTTAGGAATATCTACACCACTTCAAATTGAGTGAAACCTGCTGAAGCAGCATATATCCGCGATACACGTGGAGTCTGGTACTCTACCAGCTTCACCACTTTGCACAACCTTTTCCAGGACGCACCACCTATCTTCTTCACAGGTTTTTGAGAGGCTTAGGAACCTTGACTGCCTACCATATACTTTATACACTTGATTTTGCTGCAATATTGTCTCTATAATGTGATTGTGCATTTGTGATACAGTGGATTGATCCGAGTGCAGGAGTCTTATTGAAATAATTGGCTGATTACTTTTATTATTATTGAACCAGATTTATATATTATTTCTTATACAGTTATTTATATACTGTTTAACTCAATTTATATTGGTGTGGATATGGGGGGCAATTTCAGTTGCAGTAACTTGTTTGGTATGCTCTCTTTTTGTAGTAGTGTGGGATCCATTGTTCAGTGGTATATCTACAATGAAGAGTATAGGCCATACATATATTCTGGAAAATTCCAAGCAACAAAACTAAAAAATTCAGTCATTGAACTTCTAATACTATTGAGGAAACACTGGCACTGTGCTAGTTCAAATCTACTCAGTTTACCTTAATCCGAGTTTAATAAATCCCAATACAGCCAAATTTTAATGGCTTCTTATATTTTTAGAGTTGTGGCGTCTCATTACACGATTCTCTCCTGCAACCTGGCTCTGGTGCTTTAATATCTGTGAATGAGCCAGCAGATGGATCATACAGGGGAGTGCCTGAACCACATTAGCCTGCAATTTTACAGATTTAGATTAAGGGCTGTTCAGATAATATTAGTCATTGTTTAGAAACCTTTAATAACTGGGCCATTCCTTCTCTGATGAGTGCCAAGGCGTGTTGATTAATATAAATAATGTTTTATTAAAACACATGGGTACATTTTAACAAATCAAATCTAATAGCTTCATATCAACTGTAATTTTTTTCTCTAATCTAAGTATTTTCATTTGTCGCCTTAAAAATAATTGTTTTTTTTTTTTTTACATGCAATATAAGTAGATGCCCTGATATTAGCTTATTGTTATCCTGGGAGAGGAAAGGGCACCACTATGAGCCAATTAAGATTTTCTACATACACATGTGCCGGCAGGGAGCATGCAGAACGGGGGGCAGAGCATATGGAGCAATGCTTAGAATGTATCACTGTGTTGCTGCTTCTCCATTGTCCAATCTTCAGGCTGAAGGGAGAGAGGTGACGCAGATTACTGTGTTCCTAAACTCAAATAGAGTACGTGTGGTCTTCATCCTGGTTAAGCTGTCTGAATCACAAAAGCATCTGCTCAAAATAAGAAGCAATTATACTATATATTTAGCTGATTGTCTAGTTTTAAAGTGACTCTCGGGAGTATTTCCCCTTTCAGCATTGTATGTAGTAACTACAATGTTCAAAAACTGATATTTGATTGTTCAGTTATGAAGATTTTTTTTTTTTTTAGCATTTATCAGGATGACTTCTAACCAAAGGGTTAATCCTTAATCCTAACAATCAGGTATAACAACAGTTCTTTGGAGTGAAGTGTTCTTTAATGGTTTTATAATTAGATTTGCCATTTTTATTGAGGGGGGATATGTGAAACATACAGATGGCAATGTCATTTATTTTTATCTGTGTTTATTTTAACAGGCCGAGAAAGTACAACAAAAAGCCAAGCCGAAACAACAGCATTATTGGTCTCACCCACTGCTGCAATACAAGCATGTGTGCCTATTAAAATATAAAACCGAGGTGCAAACTCAGTCTTTGTTAATTCATTCAAGACATAACCAGCGGTGATACATAAAAATGTACTAGGAAAAAAATGCTGAAGCAAAATGGCAATAAAAAAATAATATGGCTCATTTCAAGAGTTGTTTTATGAATGCATATATATTTTAGTTGTAATCTGTACTTTCAGCATGAATCGGTCTACTTTGTGAGAACAATTTTAATTATACGGTAAGATTTCTTGTTATTATAACCCTCTATCCACCGGGATCACACTGCACTCCTGCTGCACCTGCTGTATATTTGCTTTTAGCTCTGTTCACCTCACAGTTGTAAGACAAATGTATGAACCCATAGGAATCAGCTGGAGTTTGGCATGGAAAGACTCCTAAAATGTGATCTGACCTTCATCTAAAGTCAGTCCCATTTAACAAACAGCACACACACAGCATTTTATATTGCCATATATTTATTGAATCCTGAAATCCAAGTAGCTAAATAAAGATCTGAAATTCATATTTGAGAACTCATTTAGTTATCAAAGATTTTGTAATGCTCTTCATTACAAAATCTGGCAGGCAGCACAGTCAGATCTTTGATCTCCACTACGACAGCATAGCTTGTTCAAGAACACTGGTCAAGACACACCTTGACCTTGACTGGACAGTAAAGCAGCAGAAGACCACTGATCAAGTCATTACTCTTCTCACTTTTTCCTCCTGTCAGCATGTTCACTGTCAGCACATTTGCATGCACATCATTTTTATCAGAATATTGTCCCACTAGTGCTGTAAAAACCTGAGTAGTTTTTAGCATACTTAAGTGGACAACCATTATTTTTGCTTTAAAAGGAGTGGTTTGCCTTGTTGCAGCCACACATGAACACCACTACCATTTAGTGTTTTCGTATGTGAAACTAATGAACACTGATGTAGTTACAAAGAATACCTTTGAATTCTTATAGAGCAACACAAGGCTATATCATTGTATAGATTGGAGAAAGGTAACTGTAATAATAAGCACTTTTCTTGGTTGGGCTAGATTGCAGTGCAATAGAATTCTGAAAAGAAGGTAACCAAAATGAAGTTTTTTTTTTAACGTGGCAGGTCAAGCCCACACCTGTGCCATGCAAAATAAAATGAATAGAGACCTAAGAATCATGAGGATATATTTTATTCAATCCAAATTTCTTAACTTATTCTTGAGTTTCAAGTAATGTAGAAAACAGGCTAATAGTGTCCACAAAATGATCATAAAATATGACAGATCTGTCATTAAAACCAACACAATTCCCACATACATCAATGCCTAAACATTTCATATAATAGCAGTGAACAAACTGGATAAACAGCCTATGATATTTAAGGATGGGCTGCATTTTCGAGTCGACCATAGGTTCGACTCGAACATTGCATGTTCTAGCGTTCGCCGAACGCCGAACATTATGGGATGTCCGCGGTCTGTTCGACCCCGGCACATCCCACAATGCACTGCGCCGTCCGAAAACGGTAATTGGCTACAGTCCTGCACCTGACCGCAGGTCAGGTGCAAGACTGTGCCAATCAGGGCTCAGTACAAATGTAGAGCCATGAGTATATATATACACTTTTTATGGCCAATAAATTGCATATAAGGCTTCAAAATGGGGACATTTAAATTTCTGAGTTCTACCCCCATAGACTTGCATTGAGTTCTAAGTTCGAGTTAGAACTTTTTCCATGTTAGAAAGTTCGAGTTAGAACCGAACACGGGGGTGTTCGGCTCATCACTAATGATATTTAACTATGGGGTCTATTCACGAAGCTGCCAAAGGATCTAGCCGTAGCTTCGGCCGATCCTTCGGCTAGCTTCGGCCCCAGGACCCCTTCGGTTCAGTAGAACCGAGGGGCTGCTGTACGGGCTATTCACAAGAGCCCGTACAACTCCCGATCATGGCCGAGCGGCTCAGAATTTGGAGGCCAAGTCAAGGTTGTTCCTCGAACCATTCTTGAACCATTTTTGCCGTGTGGCTGAATGCCCCACCCACATAAACATTCTTGTGTTATAGAAATTATTTTTCCACACTTTTTTCAAAATAGCTGGCCTATTCACTAAAAGGTGAATTGCAGGGGAATTGGTAGGAGAATTTGAAAATCTAGAGCAATATAAGCGATTTTGAAAGTTAGCTTAATGGTAGAATTTTTCTGGTTCGGCTATTTTGACCTAAATTCTTCAGTTCTGCCAATTATCCTGAATTGCAGGAGAATTAGTAGGAGAATTGACAGGGAAACTGAATAATCTAGGACTGGAGTGGGGATTTTGGAGCATATCCCACTTGAGGTATACAAACCCCTGTCCTCCCCCTTTCTGATCCGGTGTGTGTGGTAAGGCCCCCGTATGACCAGAATAAATGCACGGCAGACCTCACACCATAGACCAGAATAAATCCACGGCAGAACTCAGGCAAGAATAAATGCATGGCAGACCGCATACAATAGACCAGAATAAATGCACAGCAGACCTCAGGCCATAGAACAGAATAAATGCACGGCAGATCGCAGACCAGAATAAATGCACATAGACTGCAGATAGACTGCAGACCAGAATAAATGCCCAGTAGAACTAACACCGCACACCAGAATAAATGCATGGCAGACCTGAGACCAGAATAAATGCACGGCAGACCCCACACCGCAGACCAGAATAAATGCATTGCAGACCTCACACAGCAGACCAGAATAAATGCATGACAGACCTCAGGCCAGAATAAATGCACGGCAGACCTCAGGCCAGAATAAATGCACGGCAGACCGCACATCATAGAGCAGAATAAATGCACATCAGACCTCACACAGCAGACCAGAATAAATGCACGGCAGACCTCAGACCAGAATAAATGCACGGCAGAACTCACACCATAGACCAGAATAAATACACGGCAGACCTCAGACCAGAATAAATTCATGACAGATCACAGATCAGAACCAACGCACGACAGACCGCAGACCAGAATAAATGAATGGCAGACCACAGACCAGAACCAACGCATGACAGACCTCAGACCAGAATAAATGAATGGCAGACCACAGACCAGAACCAACGCATGACAGACCTCAGACCAAAACCAACGCACGACAGACCGCAGACCAGAATAAATGCATGGCAGACCTCACGCCATAGACCAGAATAAATGCACAGCAGACTGCAGAACAGAACCAACGCACGACAGACCACAGACCAGAATAAATGCATGGCAGACAAGAATAAATGCAGGGCAGACCGCAGACCAGAACCGACGCACAGCGGACCAGAACCAACACACATCTGACCGCAGACCAGAACCAACGCACAGCAGGAACTACTAAGCCCAGCAACTATACATAACACAGATCTTAATGATTATCGATCACTGTTTCAGTGCCACAATGGTTATCACTGAATAAAAGTGGTAATCCAAGCTGGCCACTGCTGAAATCCAGTTTTCTGACCAAATAACTGTTGTTTCCTATGTGCCTGGTTTTTCTATTTGATATTCTAAAACAAACTGGGCTTAAAAGTGCTACAATACATGTGATAATAATCAGTGTTTCCCATACACATTTTCTTCATTTGTCACACATGCCTGACAGCCTCCTCTTCACCACCTTTGGGCTCTTCTCATCCGGATCTGGGCACACTTTTCAAAGGACAATAACAGAGCCAGCCAGACCCCGGGAATGAAGGAGCTGGAATCAGTCAAGAAGCAGCACGAGATTTACGGGGCAGGTGGGCGGAGCCTAACTAGGAGACACAGCTTTCTTAAAACGGCAACGGCAGAGTCTGGTGGGCCCAGGGGATGGGAGACACATGCTGCACCGTACATCCGTGCGGGCTGGATGGAAGGGAAAGGGCAGGGGGAGTCAGTGACAGGCCACCTAATGGCTGCGGGCCCGAATGGTCAGTCCACCACTGCTTTCCATAAATACATACCTTCATGAATTGGTGTTTGTTTAATTACCTTTAAACTTACAGGTCAAAAGTTACTGGCTGAACACCTTCATCTCCTTGTAAATATATGTATTTTCCAAATAACGCATATGTGTGCCAGTATGTCTATGGTGGGGACATTATGAGGTCTGTTGTAGGAGCAACTAACTGATAAGAATGATTCAATGTACTATATAATGCTCTGTATACTAAACTGCATACTATCTGTTATAAATAAATAACCAAATATATGATTACAATATATTAATTACGCGTAATTGATAGTAACTTTGGCAAATCTTATCTTTTTTTGGTGAATCTTGAATTTTCAATATTTTTAATCTTTCAGAATGTAGATTTGTTTTAATTGCAGAGTTGCCTTCGATTTGTGAATCCTGATCTTCTGAACTCAAAAAGTTTCTCTCAGATCAGGCAAATCTACATCCACATAATCCATAAACGTCGCTCAGTTATACAGATTTACCAACCCATGAATCATTTCGTTCATCTCTAATTATGAAATGTGTTTTCATAACATTTTAATAATTACAACATCTAAACCATGAAAGATGTACAAAGAAAAAAAAGAAAATACTAATTAACACTAAATGGTTTAATTAGGATAGAAACTTAACAGCAGAAAAGTAAAGCAAATTGTAGTTTTGCTTACTGAAAATCACATTTGTTGTGGTCAGAGCAGTGGCAGGAAGATTTAAGGCAGAATTAATAAGTAATGTTAGATGAAAATTATATACCCAGGCTGCTAAGAAAACATATTTCAAGCCAATTTATGTCATTGTTACTGGGCATTTTGACAGCTTTTCTTTCTGGTTACACAGAACGGCCAGTTAATCCTTTTTGTACATGCAGTTTACTGGAAGCATTCACACAAAACATTTTACTTTCTGTGTATGAAAATAATGAAAGTGAAGGCAATATAGTCCCCATAGATTCAAGAGATAAGAATTTACAACAGAGCCTAAAATTTCGTCTGACAGCAGCGGAGTGGAGAATACATATTAGCGTGTAATCTCACATCCACTATAGCGCAGCTATCTACCAAGTGATCGGCCATTCTTCACAGGCCATCAGAGGACATAGGCTTTCAGTAATTTAATATCATAAAAAAATATTGAGAACTAAAATGTTAAGGTTCTTTGAAAAAACATCTAAGTAGGTAGGCTTAAAAATTTGTAGTGAGAAAGAATGCAAAAGCTTTTGTTCTGGTATATTTCCAAGCTCAGAAAAGTAAAAAGACCTTAACTAGAGTAGAGGGTGAGTACAATGGTCCCAAGGCTAATATGAGGTAATTGGGTGTTGTTATTGTTCATTCTAAATATTGGCTGTCAACTACCACACGGAAATTTTAGTTCCATGTTTACTTCCATTATATCACCATGTGCAGCATCACATCTCCTGGCTTTGTATGAAAGTAGCAAAAATGCGCTCGGTCCTTGAACATTGTGAAATTTTAAAGTAAAAAAAAAAAAGAAAAACATTGCTTGTGGTATTTAAAAGCCAACTGCCCTAGCAATATTTTGTATAAGCGGGTACAGCTCAGCATACAGAGTGGAGTAGTACGGCTTATAGCATTAAAATAGCATGGTTTGGAGCATATACTGTAAATTGTGGCAGTCTATAGAGTATATAACACAAGTGCAGGCAACCTTGGTACGCTAACCGTGCTCAAACTACAAATCCCAGCATGCCTCTGCCTCTGGGAGTCATGTCTGTGACTGTCAGAGTCTTGCAATGCCTCATAGGATTTGCAGTTACACAACAGCTGACATAAAATATAGTGCAGCATATAGAACGGGCAGGTCCAGTGTCTGTAATATACTGTACAGTGCTGCATATAGAGTGCAGTGCTCTAAAGAATGTGGAATATGATGGTCCAGAATATAACATACAGCAATTCATATGGAGCATGGCGGTCCAGATAATGTAAAATACAGCAGGACATATAAGGGTGGTGGTCCAGGGATTGTAATATACAGTGCTACATACGGAGTGTGGTAATGTAGAAAATGTAACCTACAGTGCAGCATATGGTAGTCGTCCAGAGGACATAAAATAAAATGCTGTATGAACAGCATAATGATCAAGAGAATGTACCGTACAGTACAATGTATGGAGTGTGGTGGTTTGGACTACATAATATACAGTGCTTTATACAGATTGTGGTGTTTCAGAGAATGCAAAATACGGCAGAGCATATAAAATGCAGTGATTCAGATTATATAATATACAATGCTACATATAGTGTGTGGCAATGTTAACTACAGCACAGCATATGAAGTGTGGTGGTGCAGTGTAATATGCAGCACTGCAATTGGAGCATAGCAATCAAAAGACAGTAATATACAGCACAACATACAGAGTGTGATCATCTAGCATATAAAGTACAGGGCAGCATATGGAGTATGACAATTCAGACTATGCAATGTACAGTACATCCTATGTAGCATTGCCGTTTGTATATTATATTTCGGGGCAGGACTTTTTATTGAAGCGTATGAGCTCTTGCAAATGAAAATAAAAGTTATAGTTATTCTCCTGTTTATGGCCTAAACAGTAGTTAACAAAGGTGAGTAGTTTCTTACTAGGGTTGCACAGATACCAAGTACAGTACTCGGTACAAGTACGAGTACATGTACCGATACTTTTGAGCTCCAAGACTACACTAGAGAAAAATTCAAAAGTTAGGAGGCAACTGTCATTTGTAAGGAGCACACGGAGCTCCTGGGATTTGTACATCTCTGTTTTAATGTACAATTCTGTTTTTATAAATATAAATAAAGGGATGAACAGATACCAGTTTTGCGAGTACGAGTACTGGTACTTGCCGAGTACTTACAAGTACGAGTACTGATACATTTTTGTTTATTGTCATGTGACAGTTTTTCTAAAACAATACAGACTAATGATTTCAGGACAGCGGTGGAGTGCCAGAGCCAGGTACCAGCTGCAACCACTGCAACCCTGGTAGTTCTCATGAAAATGCCAAGTATCTGCACTGGTACTCGAAAAGTATCTGTGCAGCCCTATTTCTTACCACTAAAATACCTACAGGAAAGAAAAGATGTTAAAACTAGAGATATATAATAGTTCAAGAATCACTGCGCTAGGTGTGAAAACTAGATAACTGAATAAATAATTAATTAGTTTGACCAGCCGCAACTATATGTGTGGTTGAACTTATTATATCGCAAGTGAGTTGCGCTCGGTCTGAGAACATATAAATAAATGTGTACTCTATAGGATGTGAAAAGTTACTAAGTGCAAATTCTGCTGTGAAGAATTATGAATCCCGGTAATCGCTACCTCGGTAGTGGTGTTGCAATCCAACAATCAGGTGTGGGAAAAGGGGTTTTCAATCACCAGCCGGTGTATTCATTAAGTGTTTCTGTGTACTAAGTGCACTTGGTTTGTCCAAACAAAGCTCTTAATTATGTGACAATCTATTCAAAGACACCAATCCAATATAAATGACACGGTGTCACAGACTGATATTTTTTGTTTTATATATTTTTTATTTTTTATATTTTTTGTTTTTATTTACACGATCAGTCTGTGACACCGTGTCATTTATATTGGATTGGTGTCTTTGAATAGATTGTCACATCTTAGGTGTCAAGCACTATAGCTTCACTACAACAGTTCCCATTGCTTGATTGTCCCCAGGACTTATACTCGATGCTATGTACACTGGCCAGACAGCACAGAAGGCAGAGGAAAGTGAGCAAAAAGTATGTTTGGAACAAGGGGTACGCTTTTCTGCAGAGGACTGAGTCTGGTGTCTTGGCAATATAATGTTTTAGGTCTTGCATTATCTTTCACTATTTTTGATATTACTGTATAATATTGTTTACCTTTTTGCTGCATTGCAGAAGTGCAAGTAGTGAATGAGATCAGGCAAGAACTTTTTGATGTCTAACCTTTATTTCACTGATGTAGAATCTTTGGCAGATCCAAGAAGTGTTTGTTTTTCTGGGAAATGATTTAGAAATGATTTTTTGTGTTTCAGAAAATACAATGGGAAAGGTTCAATAAAACAGGCAGTCCAAGATTATTTTTAATGTCAGATATCTACTATTCATGTCCAAATACACGTTGAATATCACATAGAGTATATGGCGCTGTAAGGAGTGTTTTATCTTTGAAACCAAAAAATAACTTGTTTTGGTATATGGACTTTTGGAATGGAAATGTATTAGCAGGAAGATATTTTTGACTTGTCAATGTCATGTATTTATGCAGCAAAGAGTTAGGACAGACGCGAACACAGCTAACTCTATAACACATCCAAAATTTAATTTATATATGTTTGTGCAAGACAAATTCCAGACAGCTTAAAAGGTATAAAAAATAAATAATTATAAATTTCACCAAAAAAGCCATATCATTCACAAGACTTAAATTGTCTTGTCACAAATAACGCAAGTCCACTGATCTCTACTGGTTTGCTTTTTTTTCTATTACTTTAATCTCTAAGTGTAACAAGATTTCTTTAGATGTTCTGTCTCCATGAATGATACAGTCTCTAAATCCTAAATTGAACTTATATTACTTAACTTTATTGGGACTTACATTTTTAAATGGGTTATATCTTTTTTTTTTTTGTCAAAGAATGAGGCTAGTAGTTTTAGAAACTCATGTTAAAGTTTAAACTTGTCATGTCAGTGAAAGCATATACACTGATGTTATTGGTAAAGTCCCTGCTCACAGATTCATATCAGTGTCTTTGTTCCTTTGCAGTAGCCTAGATCACAGGACCAAGCTGAAAAAGGCCCTATACTTTTCGACAATTTGCGAGTAAGGTACGCCCTTCCTGTCATTACATAGTTACATAGTATTTGAGGTTGAATAAAGACATTAGCCCATCAAGTCCAACCTATTAGGATCTCAGTCTAGGAGTACCTGTACCCCTGTATATTACGGTCCCTTAAGAAATCGTCCAAAAGTTTCTTGAACAATTCCACATTCTTTGCTGAAATCACCGCCTGTGGCAGTGAGTTCCAGACCCTAACTGATCTTACTGTGAAGAACCCCCTTCGCCCCTTGTGCTGGAATTTTTTTTCCACCAATTTTAGGTGGTGGCCTCTAGTTTTTGTAATGGAGTTAATTTTAATGTTGTTACCACCATTGAACATTTTGTACATGGAAATCATATCCCCCCTTAATCTCCTCACCTCCAATGTGAACATGTTTAAATTTAGTAGCCTTGTCTCGTAGCTCTGGTCCTCCATACCCCTAATTAGTTTGGTTGCCCTCCGCTGGACTTTTTCCAACTCAAGGACATCATTGAGCCCAACCCATCTCTTTTCAAAACATGAAAGGAACAAAGTAAAAATTCTAACAATCCACATCATCTCAGTCAACTTAGGGGAAAACACAGCTGCCTACTTGCTTCATCTTTATGATGTTTTGGTAAAAACTTAAAAGGGATCCCTCGCAAAACATTTACTTAACGCAGCTATGTCATGTATTCTTGCTTTATGGAAAACAACCAGTGCCCCCCCTGGTTTGTCAAAATTAATAAAATCATAGAAATCGAGCTATAACAGCGTCATTGTATAATGAAGAGCTTAGACACGGCTACATGGCACACTCCACTGGCCTAATTTATTTTCTGGCTATCACCCACCTTTGGTAGCCCCCATTTAGGCAGCCTAATTTACCCTCATTAGATGTCCTGTTTATACTACTGCAGTGCCCTGGTTTCCTCTTCTTTTTGCTCTTACTTTCCTTCCCCTGCTTCCCTTTTGATTGATCATCCTACAAGCTCCCCTCCCTTTACTACAACAATTGTGAATACACACAGGCACTGCTCGAGCTGAGCCTACTATTTGCCAAATCGGCATATAATGCCCTTTCACCCTTCATTGTCAACCCAAAGTATCAAGTCTGCTGTTAATTTATTATCTTAATTGTTTTTTCTCAAAGGCTGTTGAAGGGTAAAATATGTGGTTATATATCTCTTTACCATGTCTCTGCCATAGCTCTTACAATGGCTAGAAACCTGTACCTGTGCTTTTTTGCTTTGTTTGGTGTATTTAATAATTAAATAATTTAAAAAAAAATACTCATACTTAGTACAGACATTAAAGCTAGGTCTACTATGGGTCAACAAGCACTTGCATATCCGGGAAAAGAGTGAGGTAGTATTCAAGACACATTTTTACTCATGTATAAGTAGTGGACAATAAGCTAAATGTTAAAAGTAAAGTAAAGAGAAAATCAGATTTTTGGTGTACAGGTTGGTAGGAGGTAGTCCCCTGGTTTACAGCAGTAGTTTAAGGAATTGTAACTGGGCCCCTTAACGTCTACTGGGTCCTACGTTCTGACTTATTTTGCCTTGAGGATAATCTGGCCCTGCCTCCAAACTTATGGAAAATGTTGAGAATACACTAAACATACATAGAGCAGAAAGCCCCTTTAAGTTGGCTACTTATTGCATTCAACAAATTTAGCACTTATCCATATAATTTGAAAGAGCTGAACTGAAATGACTCTAGTGGCTTCCATTCGTTATAGACCATGTAGACTTCACTATCGGTGTACCTGAGTCCCGTTGAATGCGAGCTTATATTTCCAAAAGTAATTACAAACAACATGTCTCACATAAGTACAGATAGCTTGTAGAATGACATCAAACTGCACTGTCCGTCTTATTAATATAATACCATGTAAGCTGCAATTGTAGATATCTTTATTTCCCTTGCAGAAAGGAAATTGTTCCCTCCAGACTGGAAGGATTGCAAAGAGTATTAAAAATATACCAAGCTGGTTATTAACAGTCATAGTTGTGCTTTGCTGACATGTTAAAAAAACAAGAGATTCACTCAAGGGCTGCCGAGCAGCCCATGAAATACTGGCCAATTTAATATTTGCAGTTAAGCAGACATATGGGCTGGAGCTGAGATCTAACACTGCCTGCTATAGTAAGCAGCTTGGATGGATAGCTGGAACAATTAATATATTCTGACCAATAACGTTAAGAACACCTGTAAATAACCACACCTATGAATTCCGATGACTTTTTATGAACCAATTGACCTCTGGTCTGCTGGTTTATGAGCCTGCAAAGCATTTTGATGTGATCACAGTCTGACTATTTATAGTTTTTCATTCATTATACCCCGACATAATTTTTCAAAACCCTGCCAAGCTTCTCATTTACAGAACGGGGGACAGATTGGAAAGACTAACACAGGGAATCATGTTTTGTAAAGGAGTGAGATACCTGCTACATTTATTTTCAAAGTTTTATGGCAACGCAACTCAGTTAAAGCGCAAGTTCAGCTACATAAAATGTTCTGCCTGGAACATATTTACGACCCATTGCTTATTTGCTCTCCTGTGTATAATTACCTGTCATTCTCCCTGTTCACAGTTCTTTAGTTTGTCTGTGTCCCTTTGATCCCACCTACAGTACCTATTCTACAATCGGTTGGTTGCAAGAAATTATGTAGACATGTAAAGGCCCTGTGCCATAGCTCGCAAAGGTCCCTTTTTTGCAGTGGCTGTCATTTCTTTTGGCAACAAATTCCTTTGTCCCTCATTTTTCCTCCTCTTTAAGGTCTCACTCACAGACCTGTTAACTGCCAAAGTGTTTATATTGCACCACATTTTCATCCAACTTTAAATTATTTGTTTAAAATATAATGTCTCGCCAAATTAACGCTGGCAGGAAGTTGGAAAAATCAATTTATCCCGTATTGGGAGTTTACGAATAGGTTGGACGTGTGTCCAACACACGGAATAGGCTCTTAAATGAACGGTTGTCGTGTGTCCTAACGGATACACATGCCAAATTTCTTAAAGTCTGGGAACCCTGGATTCTACATAATCACCCCGATCTGGATATTGACACCCTCCACCGCCTGTGATGTGGTCTTTAGAGTCAAGGGGTAATGAATGTGTGACCCTCACCTGAGGAATAGACCCGAATAAACCTGTGGAATAGACCCGAATCACAATTGAAGCTGACCGACCGATGGACCCCTCCTACTTGTCTTCCTTTCTTCCCTACCATTTCCTTTTCCCTCTATTACATTAATGTTGATTTGTAGTGCTTGCATTGACATACTATTGATTGCAATACGTTGCCTATGTGGCCTTCTGTAACCGGCAAAAACTGTATAACATGCTGATTGTTACTACCTTGAAAACCCAATAAATATTTGGATACAAAATATAATGTCTCCGTAGAGACTTACAGGGGGTGATTTACTAACTTAAACACACACACGGACCAGGTGCGTGTGCATTTTTACACAGCAAAACGTATTTATCAACCAAACACGAGCAACGTGTCACATTTTCACGCCGTTATGGCACGTTTTTATGTATTTACGTACGTGCGCGTAATGTAGCATGCGCCATAGGCTACACGCCGCTCTAATAGCAGCATGCAAGTCTCTAAAAGCATATATTTTTACAAATGCAATATATGGAAAAATCATGCATATGATGCATATATAATGCTGCTTCACATTTTAGACAACCATCTTTCCTTTTGCAAAGCATAGGATGAAACCAAGCTATCAATCACAGCTCACACATCGAAAATAGCTCTGTCCACCTGGTGAAAGTTATATATTATTGTGCTCTTAATAAATAAGCAGTGGATGGGAGTGGTTATAGATGAAGTTGATGACTTAACTGTTATTGTCTGACAAAAAGAAAAATGTACATATCTGTATCTGTTCAAAACAACAGATCTAAGACTGAAGCGCCACACCACAGATCAATAGTCCAGTTAAAATTATATTCCTGTATAGGGCCAGACAAAAGATCAAGGAGAGCAAGCCAACATGTTTTGTGGGTCCAAAAACACCCCCTTCATCAGGGCTTGATATGGGAATCAGTGTAAAGGAATTGAAACTCAGACTGAACTGTTAATAGTATTTTTAACAGTGTGATAAGAAGTAAAGGTCTAGTTAGCAGCTGGTTGGTCAGCCAGCTGCTGAGACCATGTCAAATTTAACACATATGTGAACATACAATTAATAAATAAGGAAGCCTAATATAAATAAATATTTTATATATAACCCAGACATTAATACACAATAGAATATGAATAATCCCTTTCTATCCAGTGGGTTGGCTAATAAATCAATTTTAAGCCCCTAAAGTGGTAATAGATATGTAAAAACATTTAGGACTATGGCTTTGGACGACATAGATAAGTTAAAATCAAGAAAGCTAAGACCAGCAGACAAAGGGGGAATTTTTATCCTTGCAGATTATTACAAAAATGAGATGAGCAGGTTAATATTGGATAGCAACATCTATCACATTCTGAAAAAAGTTCCCACAATAGTGTATAAGAAGAAACTTTAAAAGTTTATTAAATTACCTGTCCAAAAGGGAGTTTTAGAGTTTTTTTCAAAGACACTGATCGTAATAACTACATCTCAACATCTTGTTGCTACCACCCTCTGTCCCTAAAGGCCCGTTCATTAGAATATAAAAGGAACTGTTCCAAACCAGAAGAACTTAAATAAAAGTCACAAATACTGAGGAAGAGGAGGTTTATTCTAAAAGGTTTAAAAAATATTAACAAAGACATAAAAAAAAAGTGCAAGTAATAGATAGAGGACAAATAGTGAAAGCTAAAGAAAGAACGTATACTGTATAGAGTGTAAGGATTTTGGTTTACTGATAGTATTACATTTTAACAAGCACTATAAAAAAAAGATGAACCAGCTCATCCAAAAACACTTGGGCATTCTTAAAAAAGATAAACATTAAAAAAAGATAACTTCCGGAAGTAGATGTACCACCACAGAGCAGCGGGACTTGAAGACTCAGCAGCGGAGTGGTCATCCGGTGTTCAGATTCTTTGTAGGGAATAATGGCTGGCATTCTGTTTGAAGATATCTTTGATGTAAAAGATATTGACCCTGAAGGGGCGAAAATTTGATCGAGTTTCCAGGCTGCATTGTGAAAGTGAGTCTTTTAAGATGGACCTAATTCTCGATGTGAACATTCAGATATATCCTGTGGATCTCGGTGATACATTTCGCTTGGTTATTGCCAACACACTGTATGAGGATGGAACATTGGATGATGGAGAGTACAACCCCAATGATGACCGTCCTTCCAGAGCTGACCAGTTTGAATATGTCATGTATGGAAAGGTCTACCGGATAGAAGGAGACGAAACATCCACAGAAGCTGCTACTCGCCTGTCTGCCTATGTATCCTATGGTGGCCTATTGATGAGACTACAGGGAGACGCTTATAATCTTCATGGTTTTGAGGTGGATTCCCATATTTACCTCATGATGAAGAAACTTGCCTTCTAAACATGGCTTCTTTGATGGGACAGAGTTATTGTGGAGTATTATGCATTGATGGAACTCAACAGTCTGGCCTGGGATTAGTTACAGAAGTTCTCTGACCTTTTGTATGTTTTGCATTTAATTAAACTATATTTTTGTAAAAAAAAAAAAAAGATAACTTAAAATCTATCTTGCCTCACAAGCAAAAGATTTTATATAAAAGGACACCTTTGTTTGGGCACTTTTTGGATGAGCTGACCCTTTAAAAAATAGGCTAGCAGAAGATAGCTTGACAAAAAGGCAAGCAAGCATGCAGTCATAAACTCTAAGGTCTCATGCACATAGTCCAGTGTCCCAGTGCTGTACTGTTTTGTTTTTCCCTTAGCACTTCAGTTAGCTGTGTCTGCACGGATGTGTTAGAGGGCCTCAACCTGGGAGCTGCCCTGCAGCACAACATCCTCACCATCAGAGGCTCTGGAGAAGGCCATGCTCTCCTTAGACTCTGCACCTCTGGAACACCCATGTTTCTTGTGCAGACACCCCGACCCTGGCTCCCTGCATTTAGCGTAACCTGCGTACCCATTTTTCTTGTGCAGACACTCTTTTCCTGGCTCCCTGTGGTTAGCGTAACCTGTGTCCAGTAACTCTCTAACACCTGTGTTCCTGACCTGTTTCCTGTTACGGGCAGCTCTGCAAAACCCGGAGCTCACAATCCCAAGTGCCCCGTTTTCCAGACTGTGACACCACCTGTGATTCCTGCCTCAAGAATCCTCAGGTTCTTGTTGCAGTAATCCCCAGACACACATAATAGCCCATGTACATGAGGTCTAACAGTAATGAGACATAAGACATTGGAACTATGTATTCCAGACCCTCTACAATTCTAGGGCACCCTTACCTTCTGACACACAATCTAATGTTCTAGGGCATTTCTGAGTACATATTTGCAATCTTTGGTCTTGAAAGAGATATGCAAAGACTGATTAAATTTTTCTTAAACTTCTGAAAACTTTCACTCAATTAGGATGCAAATACATTACATTAAACTTAATCGTCTCTAAAGGAGACACTGCAAATACAAAAACTGGCAGCAATCCATTGTAATCCGCCAAGACCCAACCGCTTTAAGACTATTCAGTTAATTCAAATGAAGATTCTGACATTTTTGATGCTTCTAACTCTCCCCAGGCAGAAGCAGGTGAGAAAACTTACATGTTAATGTTCATAATTATGCACAGTTCCTCCAAACACAACCTTGATGAATCAGCTGATCTAAACAGGTGCCATTGAACCATTTTCATGTGCCAGCTGGGGAAAAAAGCAAATTGCAATGCAAATGTCAGAGTTAGTATTGTTATTAGGTAAGCATATGGGCTTGATGAACTCACCGGAAACAATGACATGCAAACAAACATTATCAAAATGAACAATCAATGGCCTTATGTATTAAGCTGATGTCAATTCTTTACTGCACAGTTCAGTCTATAAATCTAGTAAATGCTGAATCTAAACCTAACCCAATAAAATCCATAACTGGAATAATAATTTCCTTCGTGATTAGATTAATTCAGGGCAACTTAAATTAAACTGCAAAAACAGAGTAAAGAATCAAATACCTTTTATCTGTATTTTTTCTAGAGAATATTTAAGCACTTCACGATTCTGAAAGTATGTCCTACACCCTGCCTTAAAGTAGTGTAAACAAACCCACGGCAGCAGCCATGAGCTAGTTTCTTCTCTTTGTTCTGACGGCTCCTAGCCTATACATAAAATCGATCTGGGGGCCTGTAGAGATCACTTTTACATGATTAGCGGGGTGCCACCAGCCACGCTCTCCCCCTACTCCAGCCAGACTCTCCTCCCCCACGGTTCCCGCACTCTCCCGTCCCGGCCTGTAATAAAAAGTGTCAGAATGGCAAGTGGAGGACATAAGGAAACATTCTTTCCCCATTGTCCTTTGCAGTGTTTGAATCCAGAAGCTAGTTGGAGTGGTAGAAATAATTATAGGTCCCTAATTTACATTTAACTTTAATCTGATGAGCTATTAAGGCATTAAAGCATCGCCTATTGATAATTTTGGGTACAGTAACTTTTTGCTGTTTTGCAGGAGCACAGTTTTGAGGCTTAACGTATGTGGTATCAATTACCCCCACAACCTCATCTTTTATTTTGTACAAAAAAATTGGGAATTAAATTGTGTTTTTGTACACTAAAATTGCAACTTTGTGACGAGAAAATATATAATATTTTGGGTTTTTACGTCATTTTCTAGCTAAAAAATGCAGATTTTGAATAAGTGTGGAAAAAATTACTCTAGTAGTGAAGTGGTTAAAGAGACCCTTTCCTATATTGCATCCCCCTGCAATGATCAGCATGAACAATTGCACCTACTAAGCAGGTAAGCCATGTTCCTAAGTAATTTTAAAGGAAAATGACAGATTTACAAATATTTTATATAGCATTAAAGTTGCTTACAGGGGTTGATTTATCAATGTTTTTACCCAAGATTCACACAACCTTCACCCAAGTTTCACATACCGTAATATTAAATAGAAAAATATTGGGAAATTTGAGTTACTGTTGTATGAATCTTGACTAATAATGACTGAAACTGACAGTGATAAATAGACCACAGGTTTTTGAAAATTGTTCAAAATGCCTATACGTGTATATCCCATGCAGCTAGTCATGATGTCCTAAATTTGTAACAGTACTTATTTTGTAAATGATTTTTTTCAGAATTCCCATGTATCTGCTCTGTTAATTGGCTGTAGTTGAGCAACAATTTAAATACAAATATAAAATACATGAACCTTGATCAGGAAATCCAAAATGATCCAACTGGACCTCTTTATACTGTTAATGCAGAAGTATTTGTCACACAGTTGCTTCTTCCTGTATTTAGCAGTGACACATGGCTAGGGATAAAATTAGGAGTCTGAAGTTTACATCTGAAGCTATCCATTACTTTAAAATAGACTGGGTGATAGGACACAGGTGTAAGGGTAGAAAGGGGTAATTAAAAATAACAAGGGGATAACTCTGTAAATTTCATATTACAAAAAGAAAGTGGTTCACATGTTTACCCCTCTAAGTAGAAAAACTTAACTTTGCCTTTTAATTGCCTGTCTTGTGCTATTAACTTTTGGTAAGACCCTCCAACATGACCTACTCCACAAGATACAAAACACTCTTGACCTTCTCTCAATAAACTCTTGCAGATAGTTTGTTTAAGTGATTCATACCAGGTGAAATGAAGTTCAAAAGCAGCCTGTTTTGTACTAGAGTTAATCCTGAAATTTGAACAACATTAGATTCAGACTGAATTTCATGAATTTAGATGTCCTGAACTAAATCCGAATTCCAGTGTTAGTTTTGGCAGTTCAAATTGCCAAAAGGCTTCAGGGTTAAAGAGACCAAAGGACTCTCCAAAAGCTATTTCTGCTTTAGATTTGCTTCTGGTGTGGGATAACAACTATTTTATATTTGTTACATGTTCCCATTCACATAGCATAAGCTACACAAAAAAAATTAAAAATGCTTCTTGCAGTTTAAATAGCTCCTTGGGTTAGATCTGTAAAAATGAAGTCAAGGCAACTGGACTTGCTGCATTTTTCTTGAAGAAGTTTCACTGGTCATCCAACCAGCTTTCTCAAATCAGAATGACTTGTACAAAAAATTAACTGGGAATAAATATGTTTCTCAAGAAAAATACAGCAAGTCCAGTTGCCCTGACTTATTTTTTTACAGATATACCATGACCTGGATGACTGAGAACCTTCACAGACATACTTGGGTCAGGGTTTCTTGGCTTTTTAATGGTTTAAATGTTTACTTGTTTCTCCTCCTTTGTAATGTTAGGAGGGGTTTTGAGGGGCGAGGGTATTTGGTATTGTATGTTAAGGAAGTTAATGAGAGAAACACAATCCACAAATCCTAAGTCTTTCTATAAGGACAGATCACTGTGAAGGTACTGAGAAAAGCTTGGAATCACCCATACTGCCTGCTGCCTGCTGCCTGCTGCAACAAAACATCTAAAAGGTAAGAAATATTTTTGATTGTTATTTTTTTTGTATTCTTTGTGAATAGGAACACATAACAAATATATAGATGGGTTTTCTCAAATTTGACTGCAAAAGTGGAAATAGACTTTGAGCACCATTAGCTTGACAGCCAGGTCCCACTCTTCCATTTTAGTATCCCTCAGGGTGCTTATTGATGCAATC
Source organism: Nanorana parkeri (assembly GCF_000935625.1). Taxonomy (NCBI): domain Eukaryota; kingdom Metazoa; phylum Chordata; class Amphibia; order Anura; family Dicroglossidae; genus Nanorana; species Nanorana parkeri. The sequence continues at coordinate 707,080 of NW_017306562.1, forward strand.
ATCCCATCGGTTAGGGCTGCTAGGAGCTTACCAAACAATTCTGCGCAATTTTACATCAATTGCTGTTCTGTAATACTCACTTTTCTGTAGCCTATTTGGCATTCTTGGAAATAGGACTACGGGTTGGAAATTCTAAATTTTGCAGATGAGCAATTATTTAAAACATTTGGCTGAATTGGAATTTCTCCTCTGTACTTTGTGGAGTGGGTTTATGAGTAAAGTAGTTACTAAATAGGAAGTTATCAGGAAGAGAAATATTGCCATGAGATAAAATGGGCTTGCCTCAGCATTCCTTACCCTTTACATGCCAAAATTCGTCTCCGTGGAAACATTAAGGCAGTGCAAAATGTAAATATGCCTAGGTTTCAGGCAGACAACATTATAGGTGGTTTTAGAGATAATGCTGCCGCATGGGTGGGACCATAAGAGGGTTGTGGAAAGTCAGGACATTGTACAGTACTATACTGAGCACACCCTTGCTATAGGTGAATATTATTTAAATCATCTAGGCCCTTAGTAGCTCTATTGGTTTCTTACTAATAGTGGCATGTAGCAACTGTGAGAAATACCCTGATGTCAGAACCTGCTAAGCTAACAATATCTTTCACAGCTGTTTAAACACCTCTTATTCTAATTGTAAATGCATTATACACCGATTAATCACACTGTGCTCACGCCTGCTACACAACTTTAACAGTATATATCACTCTGTCTGTACATCAAAATGACACCATGGTAACTGGCACATGCATTAAGTCACGCTATATGCACAGTATTGGTCTGATAACTGCATATTGCCAACTACTTATTACAGAGCTGAAAGATCTAAAGGATGTATATCACCTTTTACAGAAATCATTTTATAGACTTCCTCTATCCACATTTCAAGCACTCCATAAAGAGCTTTCATCACTCAATTTAGTAATGGTTGGAAACAGTCATTCCACTGGGTTGGCATGCCCAATTGCATTAGCCACTTCTGACACAAGTGTTCATTTAGGATGAGAAAAGAGGCAGTTACATGGAATGATCTAATTTTAAACAGAGTCAACACGACAAGGAGCTAGACATTCAGGGAAACAGCAGCATGAAGAGATTAATATACAACAGTGGGGAATGGAGGAATCAACCTAACCTTACGCACATTTTTTGTTAATGAGGAATCTATGCACTTTTTGATTGGTGAGCTTGTAAGATATGATCTCAAAGGTTTAAAAGCACTGGTGACATTTATATTAGGAAATCATATTAATACAGTAAAATTTCTTTTAATCAAACTCTATGGGAATGGTTCTTCTACTCCAATTCATATGGAGTCTCGACTTCAATAGAAAATATTGGATAAGTAAGAAAAAAATGACCTGTAATTGGTCATCAGGGTGGATAATACATGCCTGTTTTACAAAAACACATAAAGTACACATGTTCTGCAGCTGGTTAAGCCCCCATAAGACACTGATTGAATGTAATTAGCTAGAGAAGTTGCCTAACTTTAAGGAAGACCTCAACTAAGCACTGTTTTGTATCTGAACTATATCTAAATACATAAAGCATGTGACTTTCAGAAACAAAAAGTCCATCCAGGACTAAAATTGGAACTCCAGCCATTTTTTTTTAGAGCCCAACTGCAGTTTCCATTTTTTTAAAATGTTAATATTATTGCCCTGTGTGTATTTGCAATTGGTTAACAGAACTACGTATCTCACTACACTTATCTTACCACAAATCCTCCTTGCAAAGTGGTTGCTGCCCTACTACCTAGTTGAATGATACTGAGTGACCATCATCTAACCCCTTCCTGTAAGCACAGATAGTGAAGGACAAGCCCCCAGGCCTCAGAGACAACATACTGCTTGGGCTCACAGTATTCTACCTAATGTAAATTGGTGTTCGGACTTCATTGCCTGTCTACAGCTCAACCCTGGGGCCTAACATGCAGGGACATCTTTCACCATTTTACTGCAGTTACACACTCAAAAGTACAGAATTATACTTTATGTTATTTAAAATGTAGGAAGGTATGCAAGGAAGGGAAAACATAAAGGTTAGGTGTTTTTTTGGGGAAAATTGGAGTAGGTCTTTAAGTTGATTGGAGGAAGTATAGAATATTTGTTAAGTTTAGTGAAACAATAAGTTTGTATTGCCATCTGCGTGCCTGTTGGAAAGATCACATCCCCTTTCCTGTGTGCTTGCGGACACATATATATAATTTAGGTGTAAATACATAGATTAATTTCTGGCTGTCTTCTGACACTAATCACCAGTTTCTGATAGCTGTAGAGTAAAATTTAGAAACTGGCAATATATAGTTTCTACTGCTTTTCAAAACAACGACTGGGCTTAGGGGTAGCCAATAGCCCCAAACTCTTTAAAGGTCATATGGTCTTCAAAACAAACTATTTCCCAGGTGTAAAACAATACCTGAAGATTAGTGATGGACGAATCCACCCAGGTTCAATCCATCCAGGGTTCGGTGCATCTTGCTCATAGATCAGTGAAACAGAACATAGAGGTGAATCCTAATTCTGGCTATTTGTAGAGACATTAGGCAGATTTCTGTAAAAAAAGGCACAGGAAGCTGGACACTGCCATCGGGGACATGAAAAAAAAAAGAGAGGATCTTTTTATGCAGCTTTAAGGGCAACATAGAAATATAGAAATCCTTAAAATGACATGCCTAAGGGATGCCTTAAAGCTGTAAGTGGTGTTATGGAACAGTTTTTTTTTTTCCAGGGACAGTCTCGGCGGCAGCATACACTGGCAGCACATATTTGGCCGTAGAGTTTATTTTTTCCTTTCAGCTTCTTTTAGCTTTCAATTAGTTTGGTAGGAGCACCACCTCCATTCTGAATTCTACGATTATCTTTAATAGAAATTGGCTAGTTGTTTGTTATGGTTATCCTTGTTCTCACTGATGCAAAACTGTTCTGCCGCTGGCTAATATATATTAAGCTCCCAATAGGAGCCAGCAGATGATACAGAAGCAGGACAGAGCAGGACATTTGGTCAGAAGCAGGACATTTTAATGAGGGAAGATAGGCTAAAATATACTAGTGAAAAAGAGTACAGGCAGGTGCTTCCGTACAAGAATTAAGAGACCTGAATTAATGTAGAAGTATTGGGAGAGTATAATGTACTCTTCCCCATGCTTAGAGCCGGCACGTGACACTGCAGCTGTCATATACCGGCTCTATAGATTGAGAACTGAGCGATCACGAACCGCTGATCGCTCAGCCCACGGTCTCTTCACTGCAGTTAGCAGTGAATGTCAGTCACCACTCCCTGCAGGGATTCCCCCCTCCCCTCTCTCTTTTCCTCCAGCGCTCTTTGGAGGGACAGACAGAGAAAGGGGCAGACACAGCTGGTTCTGACTATAGAGGGCTAAGCCAGCTGTCAATGAGGCAGTGGGGTTGATCTTGACAATATTGTCAGGATTTTTCCCGGCTACAGCACAGCTCTGCTATGTCAGCAAATAGCGGGCAGTAGCCCACTAGATGCTGACTTTGGGTCACAGGAGGACATTAGTAAACATATTCCTGTGACCCAAAAGAGGGCTCAAGCCAAAAAAAAAGGTTTGGCTTTGGTTCTCTTTTAAGAAACTTTGAAAGTAGTTTCTCACTACAGCTTTTGTTTTGAACAAGATCTTGAAGAACTGAATCTAAAAAAAAATATCAAGAAATTACTGTGTTCTGCAATCTGATGCCATTTATGACCCATACGGCTGCGCACGCATGAAATTGTTGAAAATCTCACAATTTAGGTACAAGAAATTGAGGTGGATATCTGACACCCATTTATAGAGCTGCCTGAGATGTTTTTCCCCTGAACTGCAACTCTACCTAAAGTTTCAGTTAGAAATGAGTAGTATTAAGTGGTTTCTTATTTTCAAATGTATAAGGTTACTGTGCAACGTGTGATTTAGAATATTTTACAGATGAAACAAAACTTAAAATGAACCCCTTCTATATTTAGCATGTAAAGGTTAATGACACCAGTGAAAGGTTGGGCACATTTTTAAAGAAAATGTGGTTCATGGAGTGTTGTAGAGCTGAATGAGTCACTGCAGACATTACGTTTAAATTTGAAATACAAACTGCTGCTGATGGAGCCTTTTACTTATATATTTTAAGATAGAATTATTAGATAGAGATTTGTGCTAATTTATGTCACTTTGCCAACAGGACAGAAAAGGGAAGCAGTTGTTATGGGTTCTAACCCTCACACCCTACACCAGGTATTTCACTGGTGGCTCAATTGGAAAGCCATCCTTATCACTAACTGTCCTTCTCAATAGAGTCACAGAGGTAAAAAGGTGATCAACACCTCCTTGCTCTCTCGAAAACAAAGTAAATAGCTTTGGCTGGTGTTATGTTTTAGAGTGGAGCTCCCTTCTCTATAGTGTTTTATTGCTGCTTTTGTCCTAGCTGTAGAAAGAAATCACACAGGGAATAAGAAGAAATCTCACTATTGTGGTCAGAGATAGACGTAAAAACTTGGCAGGGATTCTACCTCTTCTTACTCTATTCAAAACTGAAGTAGAAAAAACACTGTTGCAAGGTAAAAATGTTTTTCCCATTCTGGATTTTAGGCTCAGCTGCTGCCCCAACTATGATTAGAACCTCTCAGACTTTTATTGAAGCAGCAGTGAGATCATTGTCCATGTTCATTTGTGGTCTTTAAAGACTCACTTGCAAAGCAGGGCCATTTAACATATTTTACTGATTCCCTCCGCACGTCATTCCAACAAATAACCCATCAACGGAGGACTTCTTCCTCCAAATCCAACAGAACTTTGAACTGCTCAAAACTGAGATCCAACGATCCCAGTTGCAGCAAAAACGCTACTATGACCTCAGGAGACCCCTCCCGATTACATGGCAGGTGATTTAGTCTGGCCATCCACGAGAAACCTTACTCAGGGGACCCCCTCGAAGAAGTTTAGCAAGCTCTTCATAGGTCCATTCCCTGTGAAGGAGAAAATTAATCAAAACGCCATCCGGCTCATCCTACCGCACCATTTAAAGGTGCACCCCACCTTCCATGTTTCACTGCTTAAACCCTATAACCCTAACACTTTCACGAACAGTTTCCCACCTCCTAGACCACCAGTTACTGTTCAGGAACAGGAGGAGTACAAAGTGGAAAAAATCCTAGACTCTCAGTGGTTCCGGAGACGTCTCCAATATTTGATTAGATGGAAATCCTACTGTCCCTTGGATGATTCGTGGGAGGCCGCAGAAGGAGTCCAATGCTCCACGATTGGTCTGCCAGTTCCACACCCGTTACCCGGGTAGGCCATCTCCCAGCAGCACCCCCAGAGCGGGGTTCCTCAGAGGAAGGATGTGTAATATGCGGATCCGCCCGCATTCCCGAAGTGGTGTAAGGCTTCGCCCACTCCTCCGATGTCATGCCATCCATCCACGCCCACACGGCGGCGCTCAGCGTCGCCCGCTCCGTGGGCATCGTCCGGCTCCTCCTCACCTGCGGTCCACTTAAGGACTGAGTAGTGAAACGATCGGCGTCTCAGTATTGAGTTGGATACAGACACTGACCGTTCATGTGTAGCTGTTCCCTCTTGAAGAGCTGATTTTCAACCCCAGGACTCAAACTCTGTCTTCAGCCCTGTTGGGCAATCTCAACCCAAGGACTCAAACTCTGGCTTCAGCCCTGTTGGGCAATCTTGCAGTGGACCGTTCATACGCAGGCCAGCTTGCCCTCACCCCTGCTGCTACTGTGGACATTCACACCAGGAACCCAGGCTACCATCCCACTTAAAGGAACGGTGGTATTCCCTGGACTCTCCCTCTCTATCTCAGTGGATCCACACACTACAAAAACGCAAGTATCAGGCACGGTGGCCAGTGATGAGAGAGTGACTTTATGCTCGCTGCAGATTCTGGGTTGATGACACAGAGTTAGGGGCTATGTTGTGAATAATACTGTCAGTAAAATTTGAATACAGTGACTTAAACTGAAATTGTTTCTTTTGTGATTATATGTTATATAAGTTGGACGCTATCCGCAGTTGAGTTCCATACAGGTGGTTGCCACCCGTTACTACAGATCTTACATATCTTACAGAATTTTAGTGCCCTTTTAATTCCCTGTAAGTTGAACTGATATATCAAACAATAGTAGCAGTTTTCTTAGCTCCCCTTTGTTCCCTAAGTCATGGAAATGAGGAGAGGAGGAGGGATAGTTGTCTACATTGGGAGAGCAGCCTAGTGAGTAAAACAATTAAATAAATAAAAAGGATATTAATGCAGCCACCACATCTACAAACTGGTAAGCTGCAATATATTTATTTGTTTTGTTTTCGGGTATCGATATCCTGGCATCCCTTGCAGTAGGAATTTTATTTTTGGTTAGGTACTAACCCTAAGGGTTAATAACTACTAAAGGAGATGCCAACACTGCACCTTTCTCTAGAATAATACATGAAGTCCACCAGCTGGTTATACAAAACCCTGACATTTCCAGTCAGGAATCAGTTTGGAAAGGACATGCTGCAACAAACAGCTTTTTCTTCAGAACAGAAACAGGTAGGCATCTGCCACAAAGCTAGATAAAATCCCTGTAATGTGCACTGATCACCCAGAGAGAATTGCTATTTTTCCTCAACAAAAGTGAAATTACTCTTTTGGATATGATGACATCAGCAGTCCTTAGACCGCCAGGTTTCAGGGGAGAAGAGGCTGCCCAGAGGGAGCTGGCAGGGAAGAGGATCAGATGAGTAAATTTGCTGTACTCCCTTGGACAAAAAATGAGCACTTAACCCTTGTAGTGCAGGGACAGCCACACTGCAAGGGTATTTTTTTTGTTTGCCCAGATATGAGCTTTAACCTATTTGGCGGTATTCCCGAGTGTGGCACGGGGTTAATCGTCTGTACCATAAGCGGTAACCCCTGAGCCACACTCGTGAATACACAGCGCGTCTCTTACCTCGAGCCGCGCTTTGTCCTCCAGCCGATACCGGCATCCGTCTTCCATCCCTTGCGAGCGTTCGCGTCGCAGGGGGGCGGAACCGGCGGAAGATTCAAAAGTTTAAAAAAAGATAAACGAAAAAAGAAAAAGAAAAAATCATACCGCCAGGGAGGTTAAGTATATTTATCTGTTTTAATTCGGTGGATGGTGTCTATATAAAAGTATATCTATCCTTTAAACAAGAACGAGGGAGACAGGACTATGTAATAGATAATATGAATATTGACTCATGAAATATTACCTGATAACTTCTAAAATGTTGTTTGAAACAACCTAAAAAGTTTTCACGGTTAAGTTCTGAAAGGATATATATCACATCGTCGAACAAATTATTCCAAAAGTTCTTAAGTTCGATAAGTAAAACAACCAGAGCAAAACGTGGCACAACATTGAGAAATACAATATCCTTTTCATACCCACTCCATTAATTCAGTATAGTAGAGGTGCACACAATTCCAATATCTAAGATTAGCATTAAATGAGGCTGCTTCGCAACGTCTACACTGTATAACACGGCTACTGAAATGCCCGCTGAAACATAAATGAGTTCAATTAGTCAAAGGCTGTTTATGTGCAGAGATATAGATTTATGTTCTATGGCATTATTTCACATTTATAAGAACCCTTAAGTCTAGGCTGGTGCATTTAAAGAGCTCTTTAGTGAACATACACTTTTCAATTAGAACATTTAAGGGATTGGTGCATTTGTTTGAAGTTTATTGAACTGGAATATTACATCCTTTTTTTTTCTAGAAAAACCTCTAAAAATCTACCATGCATTGTCAGAACCCTGGTGGAGCTAGGCAAGATAGGCAATAAATATCACAATGAATGAATACATTTGCTTTAACAGTGAACACATTCTTTCTGATCTCTAATGGCATTTAGATAAATACCTGGTCCGGATTGTTTATGGGGATGCTGTCATGATGTTGAGGCGGAGCCTCCCTGTACCATTGTACCATGCATATGTACAATAAAGTTGACTTCTGATTAAAAAAAAGATAATTACCTGGATCAACATTCTGCATGGCAACTCCAGAATTGTCCCTTCTTCCATTTGTCACCAACCCCCCCCCACACACTTGGAGAACCCTTTAAAAAAAACAAAGTGAGTCTGGGGACGGAAGGGGGGGGGGGGGGCAAAGCTGCAGCACACAGGAATTGGGTTTAGTTTCATGACAATTGGTGCTGGATCTGTGTTCAGAAGAGTCTGCATGGGACAGGGCTAGAGATAGGGTGCATACCCAGAACTGATTTTTAGTTTTTGAGAGCTGCTGGGAGGTCCTTTTCTTGTATTTAACCAATACTGACATTGCCCAAGCGTACCTAAGAAAACAAAAAATTACTAAATTGCATTTGACCAATTCTAAGGTATGGTGGCTGCATTAATTTGTTAAGGATTTTTTCCTTTATTCATCCCTGGTGATCCAGCCAGTTAGTCTGTTTTTTTCCACCTTCCTTCAACAGGCCAAGCTGTCCGGCAAGAGTGTCAGATAGAGGGTAGAGACAAACCAGTTAACACTGACAGGGGTGCTTACAATGGTCAGCTTTTATTCATTTATGTAAAGCCTTTATCCCTAAAGGAAAAAGAAAATGTTGCCAGAACTGCTTAAAACTGTTAGCTGAAGTTCGGATTTAATTTGTTAGTCAAGTCCATCTATTGCTTCTAAACCTACCCTCTCCACAGATAGACAATGCTGCTGTCTATGGGTGGTTCCATTGCTCCTACATAAAGTGGACCCAAAGTAAGACAGGAAGTATGTAACTTGCCAAATCACCAGGTGAAAATAATGGGGGGAAAAGAAAACTAATGTAGCTACCACATTTAAAGGGTATCTATGGGTAAAAACTTAAAGTAAATATGTATTTTTCAACTAAAATTCCATATGTTCTATCCCTCTCAAAATACACTTATCGATCTAGAAGTTTGTAAACTTACTTATTGAAGATGCATATAGGATGTACTTCTTCAATGCACTGACACATTTTTACTCAGCCCTGTGAATATGCCCTTTCTTATGTCACAACTCTCAGAGCCTCCAATTTTAGCAGGATTTTAGTGTGGGAGGAAGGAAACTGGAGTATATACAGTATATATACGTATATATATATATAACGGTCCAGCTAATTCCCCAAACATCACAATATATATATATTGTATATATACAGTATATATTGACCATAAGTGACAAGCAGTTGTCAAACTTTACTGGAACTGCAGCTGTCCACTTGTATTATGCAGTCATGCATGATTTGTGTTTTAATACAATTGATCATTTTATCTGATTGTTTTAATATATTACATCTGAGCTGTTTACTGGACACATCACAAAATGTAAATTGCATCATTCTGATCATTGTTAATGCCCAAGATTTACAAAACAATGAAACAAAAAATCGAGAGTGATTGTTTCAGAACAGATTTTTTTTTGCCACAATTTTGCTTCAATAAAAAGAAAAGCATTCACACATAATGAACAATTATTCAGGCACTCAGTATTAAATGAGTTTATAGTGTTTTCATAGTTATAATAAATTTTATTTTTAAACCAGCAATTATGTAGAGAAAAAAAAGAAACTTGACAGATCTTAGATTGCCTTTCCAGGAGGCGTACTGGTCAGGATGACCATTATGATTATGATATTATGCCATATAATTATGGCATATTAGGGAATATTAATTCATAAACTGTCAGAACAGTGTGATTAGAATGATGTACTTACAGGTTTCCATGTCTACTTGCCATCTTATACATTTATGTGTAAATATCTCCTGTTGGATCACAATAAATTAAGCCCTCTGTTCTGGTGCCAGTGTAAGGAAAGTGCACACACAAAGCAGATGGATTTAGGAGTGTGGATGCCAGGACCTAACCGACCATGGCTGGATATCTGCATATCTACATAGTCATAGGGCAGCCAACTTTTTGAGATGAAAAAGAGGGACACCTTACAGCACCACGCATGTAGGGAATGGACACACCCGCTGTCATGCCCCCACTTATGAGAACCATGAAGAATTGGTTGATTGGTTAAATTCAGAATTATTTTTTTCCACCATTACTTTTCCTTTTATATTGGCTTTTCAAAATAGTAAACAAGATTATTAGGAGATAGGATGCATTTTCTGTGCAGAAAAACACTTTTAGTAGTTTTTTTTAGTAGTAGTACATTTTCAAAGACACCTGTACATAAGACTAAAACGAGGGACATCAGAGGAGGGATAGAGGGATTTGGTTCTTAATGAGGGACAGTTGGGAGGTATGCGACATGTCAGCCTGAGGCGGAAATCAACCACCCACACATCATGCTGTTCACCCCTAGTAATATATTCCCATTACTAAAAAAAATTGTTAGAATTAACTAAAAGGATTTCTTGCCTACATTGCATTGAATGGAATTCAAGTTTTTGTCCATCACATTTTTAAACAGGATTCGTGAAACCATGGACAAATCATTGTGTAACATATATAGATGTCACTGCTATTCAATCCTTGCTAACAGGGTGTTTTGCAGTAGGATGGCAGTATTTTGCTATCTGTAACCCAAAGAAGCAGGATATTACCTTAGACATATTTGCAATCTGCTACAGGCCCAACATATGTATGGAAACATAATTTTTTCATCCAAAGAGTGCTTTCAACAACATAAAATGACCAAGAACCTCTAGCTCCTGCCTATTTCTCAGAAAAGCAAATGGGAATCTCTAACACCATAAGCACTATAAATTATTTCTTAATCCACTATGATGCAGACTAACGATGAACAGATAGACTGAGTGCACTGAATATCAACTGGCTAGGCAATGGAACATTTATTGAGAGATATGAAGTCAAGGAAAAAGAAAAAAAAACATGATTAAAAGACACAGGCTGCAGTTTTTCCATTGGCAGCACATAGGTTGTCAATTATTATGAGGTATTAACACAATTATACTCTGTAGGAGCAGTGCTGCTCTCTGCAGCTTCTCTTGTTTTTCTATTGATCTCTATGTATATATAGATAAAGGGAGTGAAAAACAGCTGTACCCATCAAGATGAATTCAGAAAAAAAGGGTGTGCTTCTAGTATCATCTATGTACTCTGCAGGCTCACTTTTCTGTGTCCTCAGTTGTTGGTAGTCTGGTCGTGATTCTGCAACACAGTCAAGCACTGTCAAAATATGCAGGGAAAGGCTGATTCTACTTGGAAATAAGGCCCCTTAAAGGTAATTAATAGTCTGCTTGTATATATATATATATAAAAAAAATGTCATGTGTATAGACAGGTAAATATTTATCACATGCAGCCAGAAGGTGTAGCTGTATGTTCCTTTTCACACTTTTAGTAAGCAAACTTTAGCGACTTTTCTGAAATAAATCTGCTGTTTACAAAGCTAAATAGCTCAAGCTCAATTTACATACGCTGATTCAATAATGACTAACCCTCCCCTCCTTCCCTGATCTGTGTTTTAAAATGAGTTTTTAAAATAGGGAATCTTTTGCTGTGCTTTCTGTGTAGGAAACTCAGAATTCTCTGCACAACCTGTGTCAGTACAGCACCCAGTTTTACATGCTTATTTGTAAAGGTTTGAAATAAATGCTATACAAATGATATATATACATTTTTAAACCTGTAAACTTATAAATAATATTAACGTCAAATAAACCTCAACCCGTTATTATTTACCTTTAACACACTGTCCAAATAGCAGGAAAATGTTCCACAAAGCACATTTTTGTGTTTTTAATGAATACAGTAAAAATATGTGTCCCTAAAAATTGTATTTGTTAATTAAAGTGTACCCAAAAACAAAAATGTTATATATTGTAGTTGACCAATCCTTAACCATTTGAAGACCGGGGTGTTAAACCCCTTTCCTGCCCAGGCCATTTTTAAGTATTCAGCACTGACATTTATTTAGTCATGCAACACCGTACGAAAATTAATTCTATTTCATTTTTTTGGGATAGATAGAGCTTTTTTTTGGTGGTAATCACCACTGGGATTTTTTAATTTTTTTACTATATAAAGAAAAAAGTACCAAGAATGAAAAAAAAAACCTGTTTTCCCTATGTCATGTTAGGAAACATTTATTATTAGACATTTTTTTGGTAAAATATAAAAGATGGGGTCATGTCAGGGAAACAGATGCCAAACATGTCAAGCCTTAAAAATGTGTGCGCCTGAAAAATCGCAAAAACTACCGTATCCAAAATTGGCCATAGGCAACACTTTAAAAGCTTTTACCACTTATCAATTTAGTGTTAACAGTGATTGATGGACCTACAATAATTGCTCAAACTCCGATATTCACTTTGATATGTAACGTGTGTTCCTCATTTTCACAGGAAGGTGAACCCGACCTGTATGTATGTGCTTGTTGAGCTGTGGACTTTAAAACTATTTATGGAGACATGTCACCTATGGACCCCAAAGACACTGATGAAGCAGCAATCTGCTTCACCAGCTTCTTCTCTGTCTGCGGCAGCTGGAGAAATTACAGAGTGACACCCAAAGTGATGTAATACACATCACTTCCTGGTCCAGTGATTGTATCTGCGATCAGCAGCTGGGAGTATGCTGATCTCCCTCCAATCTAAGCTTACAGACCCACCATGCCGGTCCCGGCCCCACATGGAGGAGAATGGAGCCCTGGGTTAGGGTGGCAGAGGCGTTGGGGGGCACACACTGCCACGCAACTTACAAGCTTGTATGTAAATAACCATAACCAGCTGATTAAAATGCTTCAGGTTTCCCACTCATGCGTTTGAAGGTGGCCCATCCGACCACCTTCCTATTGGTCAACTGCAAAGTATCCTCTAGTCCTCACTTAGGTCCTCTTGGCCATGCAAATGAGGACTTGAAACAGGGTAAACAGGGATTGGTCTGATCTGCTGCTCACCCGCAACAGCCGTCCATGGGCCCCCGGACACCCAGTTTAACCCACAAGGGGGGTCTCTATAGTCCTAGGTCCATAGTCTCTAGGAAGGAGGCTAGCCTTCAGGCTCCTCCAGCAGCCCCAGTGACGGTTCAGTCCGTCACATTTCTCCCCTCCCGACAGTAGACTAACCAGATACCAGACCCCCAACTGGTCTGGATCTGTGTTAGTCGGACAAGACAAATTTACATGTCCCGCATCGGATTTCCTGAAAACAAACTGCCGCTGGAGGGTGTTGAGGGCCCCTACATCTCCCTGCACCATGGCCTGCCACTGGGCAGTGAGATTGGCTGCCTCCCCTCTCTGGGACAAAGACTGCCACTGGGAACAAGTCTCTGCTGCACCTTTTTGCAGATGCTCCACCTGCTGCAGGGGAGAAAGTTTGGCTGCCTCCTCTCCCTGGAACTCCCTCTGCCGCTGTGGAGAGAGTCCGGCTGCCTCCTCTCCCTGGAACTCCCTCTGCCGCTGGGGAGAGAGGCCGTCTGCCTCCTCTCCCTGGAACTCCCTCTGCTGCTGGGGAGAGAGGCCCGGCTACCTCCTCTTCCCCCTGGAACTCCCTCTGCCACTGGGGAGAGAGGCCATCTGCCTCCTCTCCCTGGAACTCCCTCTGCTGCTGGGGAGAGAGGCTGTCTGACTCCTCTCACTGGAACTCCCTCTGCCGCTGGGGAGAGAGGCCGGCTACTTCTCTCCCTGAAACTCCCTCTACCGCTGGGGAGAGAGGCCGTCTGCCTCCTCTCCCTGGAACTCCCTCTGCTGCTGGGGAGAGAGGCCGTCTGCCTCCTCTCCCTGGAACTCCCTCTTCCACTGGGGAGAGAGGCCGGCTACCTCCTCTCCCTGGAACTCCCTCTGCTGCTGGGGAGAGAGGCAGCCTGCCTCCTCTCCCTAGAACTCCCTCTGTCGCTGGGGAGAGAGGCCGTCTACCTCCTCTCCCTGGAGCTCACAATGCTGCTGGGGAGAGAGGTTGGCTACCTCCTCTCCCTGGATCTCCATCTTAAATAGTTTGAACACGCAAAAGGGCAACTTACGGGAAGGCACTGTATCTCTAGGTGTTGTCTCTGATTGCCGTAGTTGCGCCATTCTCCACTCATGTTGCCGTTCTAGTTCTCTCTCTTGTCGCTCATTCTGCAGCTGGATGCCTCTAATGGCATTCTGTATGGCGGTCTCTGATGGGTTGGCACCATATAATGCCAACCGCTGTCGAACCCGCTGCTGAAACAAGTCTCCAACTGACAAGTCCAGCATCACCATCCCTCTGATCCATGTCGGCTAGCTCACTGATCAGGGTAGCCTTGTTCTTTATCCCAGAGGTCCCTCCTCGTCTCTCAAGTAGGTCTTTCAGCATGTCTCTCTTGCAGGCTGCATAGCTGGTCATTCCCTGTGGTGGTTTGGAGTTACCCAGTAACTGGAGAGCAGATCCCACCACTGCCACCAATGTAACAAGCCCCTTGCTCGCTTGGTTCCACTCTCCCGGCACTCCTTAGATTTCAGACTGCAGCGTCTGATATTTCGGACATCCGATAATTTGGGATTCAACTACAGCTATGTGCCAAATAAACGTTTTTGTTGTTGAGAAGCGCCAAAGGCAATCCGTGTCCCTCACAACAAGGAGGAGTGCTAAGCATATATGCAAAGTGCAGCCCCACAGCAGTCAAGGGAACTGGAACATCTAGAAAGAAACACTAGGAAAGGCGCCCCTCTCTCTGTTTCTTTACAGCTATGTGCCATTCGTATCCAGTGGTGATCGCTCAGAACAAACACCAGGCAGGCTGTATGTAAGTTCAAACAGGAATCTCGTTTATTGGACGCACACACACACTTTTATAAACAACAGCTTGAAGGTGGCCCAACCGACCACCTTCCTATTGGTCAACTGCAAAGTATCCTCTAGTCCTCACTTAGGTCCTCTTGGCCATGCAAATGAGGACTTGAAACAGGGTAAACAGGGATTGGTCTGATCTGCTGCTCCCCCGCAACAGCCGTCCATGAGCCCCTGACACCTTGTTTAACCCACAAGGGGGGTCTCTATAGTCCTAGGTCCATAGTCTCTAGGAAGGAGGCTAGCCCTCAGGCTCCTCCAGCAGCCCCAGTGACGGTTCAGTCCGTCACACATACTAGTGTTGTTTTTCATAATGCAATTAAAGTTTACTTGAAAAAATCCCTTTTATGAAGTGAGTGCTGTCTTCCCATCACTTTCAACAACTTCCTGGATTTCTCAGTGTGCTTTACATCTTTTTTTCCTGTTGCTCGATGTTATGTGATCTGGATTTCTCAAGAGTATGTATCCCCTGATGCATTTCTTCCAGCAAGCAATGATAATGTTACATTGTTCAGGCGTTGAGTTGCAGTTCAGAAGGCAGAGTCTCTGAGAGTTGTGACATAAGTAAGTGCATATTCACAGAGCTGAGTGAAAGTGTGTCAGTGCATTGAGGAAGTACATCTTTAATAAGTAAGTTTGCAAACTTCTAGATCGATATGGTATCGATCCAGAAAAGGTATATATATATATATATATATATCTATAACGAGAGAAAGTTACATACATAGATATTATAATAATACACAAAGCTAAAAACTGCTTATTTTTTAATGCAACATTATCTATTAGCTCTCAAAAAGTTTCATCTAGGCTGTATGGTTTTATTTCCATCCAGCAACATTTTTAATGTAATTCTAAACCGGAATTATTTTTCAACTCACAATAGATCAAATGAATACCCGCACACAAATTCCGAACGTCTACCTAAGCAAACTAAAGGTGCCCATACACCATACGATTATCGGACGATTTTCGTATGCAATCGACTTTTCGGCCGATAATCGTATGTGTGCTTTGCAGTGTCCGACCGACAGTACTGTACAATGTACAGCTTTTGACGGTCAAGCATGTTTGAAAACTTTGCTAGATCGTACGATTTTCGCAAGGTTGCTGGCGTTTCCGTCCGTCAAAAGTCTACGATCTACACTGCGCTTGCACTACACTGCGCAATATGGCAAATCAATTACCGCATTTCGTCCAGGTGCTTTTCGTTAATTACGGCTAAATTAATCTTGCGATCATCGGGGCAGAATGGGGCTGCCGTACGAAAATCGTACGACTATTCGATCATCGGACGAAAGGTTTCGTCCGATAATCGTAAGGTGTATGGGCACCTTAAAGCACATCTTTAACAAACCATTAACAATACCAGCATGGTAACCAGTAGAAAATCAAACATCCATTAACTGTTTTCCAAGCTGAAGCTCCTAGATATCCTGTGTGTGTAAGCTTGTTAAGTGGGACAAATCACTTAATATTTGAGAGAGATCATCTTCCAAAAATTTGAAGAAAAAAAAAGTTTTACGTGTATATCCAGGCCGAAAAATATATATACAGTATATTTAGTACATCGCTGCAATAATTGCACAGTCCCCCAATGTTGTCTCTTTCTAAATGGTTGTGCAGAATAATACCTGGGGATCCTGCCAGAAGTCCATTAAGCACCTAATTTCCTGTAGTGAGCTGACAACACTGCCACTGCAGCATTATATTCCAAAGTTATCAGCCCTGTCTGAGCTCTGTCCTGACATAGCTAAATCAAGAAAGATCTCATAGCCAGCTTAATGACCATCTGAAGGAGCTCACAGGGTAGACTGACAACTCTGCTGCAAATTGAAAGGCAGTGGCTTAGAAATGTCAGTCAGAAACAGGAAGTGCTGTTACTGTCAGGTACTCCAGGTAGGAAACTTTACCACAGATCCACACAAAGCTATTTGTTTAGGAAACATGTATACAGTGAGACATGCCAAAATAGATTTGGGGATTACATATACTTTAAAGAAGAGCTCCAGGCAAATTAAATCTTAACACTTGCAGTGAGGCAGTGGCAGGATCAACAGGTGACAAAGGACAAGGATGAACAAAAATGTCCATGTTAATGCTAGAGACAAACTGCAGCATATACTGTATGTCATTTTTAATTTTAGCCATAGTTATAATTAAAAGTGGATAACAAGAGAACATTGTCAGCTTGAAATCAAAAGAGTGCTAAAACCATGGTAAACAATCTATTTATTGTAATCTAATAAAATTATTTTTCTGATTGACTGCTGTCTGTTACGATCCCCAATGCTCTTTCCATTAAGATAAAACCTATGTGAAATTCACCACAGCAGACCTCAGCTTTAAAGTGATGAGTCTTTGGAGTCTTTCTGATTGAACACAAATGGGTCTTAAACAGAGCAGCCCCTATGGAATATAATAAGGAAACAAATTTTCTCATTATTGTTTTCCCTGCATGTTTCAGTAACAAAGTAAGTTACTAATTGATCCATCTTTTATAC
>NW_017306562.1:724328-845855 GCF_000935625.1 Nanorana parkeri
AAGGCCAGACTAGTCAAAATTGATATTTGGGTGGTGGACACTGAAGGGGACGCTGAAGCAAATGAGTGCTGGTTTTATCTCTCTAATTTTGCCATTGAGTTTTGCTCCCGAAGCTCCCATTCTCTCCCTTGCGGGAGGTAGTACTCTCTACAGTTGTCTGTAGAAAAAGCAAAGTAGCCCATCCTCTTCCATGTTGAATTTTCCCCACTGAGAAATTAGACAGATTTTAGAAGAAAGGAAGTAGGGAAGGGCTTTAGCGAATTTTGTTTGGGCTTTCACTGGTATTCACAGAATACAAAAGAACTTAGCACCCTCTCCAGAGATGTTACGTTTGCAAGCTCCCTCGCCACTGCTGGTCTTCTTTTGGGTTTGGCGCCTTCTGCCATCTTGACACAACATAATTAATTCATCCTGGCACCAAGCCATGCACCAAAGCATGCCAAGTGTGTACACTGAGTGGCACTTTGTTTCACTCTTAGGCTATAATTTAACTTTAAACAATATCTGAAAACAAATCTCTGAGCGCTACACACTGTTTGCTAAAACAATTCATTGGTTCTTAAAGTGAACTATAGTCTTTTTTGTTTCTATATACATAAAGGAGTAAATCATGTAATTGTAATTTGTAATGTTCTTAAAACCTTTTGTCTATGTATAGTTTATATACCGTATATGCACATGGGGATGGCCTGGCCATATTTTGCTTATTACAAATTCTCTGCTTCCTTGGCTGCAGTGTAATTGTTGGACATGTGCACGAGCAAAACATTTGTTTAGTTTCGTTTCATTTTGATTCTGATTTTGCATTATTTCGTTTATCGGGATTCGGGTCCGAAAATCAATTCGTTTTGGAATTCGGACGTAATTCGTTAGCCGTAGTCTGTACGAACGTTCGTTTCGTTTGGTTCGGTCGTTCGTTTGTTGCAGCAAAGTGGCATTCGAGGGAAAAAAACATACTTTTTTCCTCAAATGTCATTTTGCTGCAACGAAATTTCATCCTGACCACCGCTAAAGAATTTCGGAAACAGAAATTCGGATTCGTTTGCATTCGTTATAGCTGTAATTCGGAATTCAGATTGTCCGAATTTCCAAAATTTCGTCCGAATTTCATTTCGGAACTAAACGAATCGCACATGTCTAGTAATTGTGCCCTGCTGATCCATTAAAATCAGTAGAACCTCTTATTACTGTTAATGTAAAGCATCCACAGTGCTACTGGTAGTCTGGAACTATTCCCTAGGCTTCAGGTCACATGAAAAAGGCCAGAAATGTTTTTCCCTTTAGTCATATGTACAGCTACTACCTTTATTTTTGTTTTGGAGGAATTGGGAAGAAATTAGAACCCCTGTGGGGTTTTACTGCAATCCGGGGCACCATTTGAGAGATCTCTTCTCACTTAGGCCTTGTGTTAACAGTGCTTTCTTCACTTCAGATGGGTTTTGCATTGCCATACAAGTCTTTGAAAATGTAAAACCCACTTGAAGCAATTCAAATGCACCTCTTAATGAATTCTGAATGATCTCAGAAGCATCTCAAACTGATGTTAGCCTAATTCCATTGACACAAACCCAAACCCTGTGGACACAGGCCCCTTCCCAGTGACAACAGTTTCAGCAGACAGAATGTGAAGAAAAACATCTAACAGCAACAAAGAAAAGTTTTTTTGGAAAGGTAGCAGAAATCCAGAACCCCTGTCAACAATGCTGTCTATGTCCCTGTTGCAGATTTGCTCTCACTTCCTGTTTGGTAAAACTATTGTCAGAATTAAGGTAAGTGAGGGGAAATCCCTCTAACATAGCTCCAGATAACAGTAAATTCTCAATATGAATTTGTATCCTTAACTTTATCTACGACTAATGAAAAATATTTTTCTAGACCTACACTTTAATTTTTTGAGCCTATGCATGAAATGCTGCACCTCCTTGTACCTCCCCTATCATTATTCCACATTATCAATGGCACACCTGCAACTGGGAAGGAGGGGTTAACACAATTGTCAGGCAACAAGCTACATGAAGCTGTACAGCGGTGCTGAGTGACATCAGTGAGGTTTTGTAAGACATGGGTTGATGGGGATTTGGTAACACTTGCATGTATCCCTTTGAAATACATGAAGTGTCAAGAGTCAGTAATGGTGACAATTACCCTATTGTTTATGTGAAGTGTAAACGTACTTATACTGTAGTAACACAAGGGATTTATCTGGTCTTTATTGACAGACGCAAGATGCAAATTTATAATGCTGGTTAGGTGTTCAAAATGGCAGTCTTCATTGTGAAGAACCAGATGTAGGGTGCTGAGTGGCTTTCTCCCTTGTGAAGATGCACTTTGACAGTAGGTAGTATCACATTTTTTAGCAAAACATTATTCTTTACTTAAAGTGCATGTACAGCCAAAACTCTTTTTTAGGTTTAATAGAGTAGTGAAGGAATAAAAGACTGTCATTTCTTTATTGTCGGTATTCCATAAGGGAAATTTCACTCTACTTCCTGTTTCAGAGACACAACATGAAGCGAGAGGAAATCCGTTCTTAGATCCTTGCCCTTGGAACAGATGTCTTCAGTGGAAGATTGGCTCTTTTCTACTGTTCGTGTGATAACAAAATTTTGGATTTGTAACAATTTCAGTGGTCACAGGGACAGATGGATTGGTTTAATCAACCGGCAATAAAAATCATATTTCTATATTCTACATATCTACCACACCAAATGCTATTTCCAAATTAGATGTATGCCTTGAAGGATATTTTATTTTTGTTTCCATTATTTCTGCTAAGTTTGATCAGACCTTTGTACATATATCTATATCTATCTATCTATCTATCTATCTATCTATCTATCTATCTATCTATAATGAAAATCACCCTCATTTGTCCTCCAGTCTCTTTTGCTGATGACCAAAAATAATGCTGCAGTTGTCAGGTCTCACTCATTTCAAGGGGTTTTTCCTTTGAAATAAGTCATTAGTTTCAACACAGACCTTCATTGTCTCTCTGCGGAATCATGTGTATTCTGTGACAATGACATGTTTGGCCCAAAGCTCCTGAATCAAGCCGAATTGGAATCATGAATGTTGACATCTGTGCAATATGCTAGTGAACAACCGCCAGAAAACCTAGTTACACAAGTCAACTAACAGTCATACGGCGGTCAGGGTCCACTTATTTACTTCATTTGAAAAACCAAGACAATCATTACTTGCGTGTTATTTATTATAAGGCCATTTTACTACATGATCTTAAAGGGACAGGAAATAGAGCTTACATGTTTGTTTTACAGAAAATAACTTTTTAAAAAGGTCATGGATAAAAATGCTAAACTTTCAGGGGTTTACTAATACTGGAGACATTTGAAATAAATGTAGCTTGTACAGGAAGATAATTTCCTTGAGACAGCTAATTTATTAAAAAAATAGTGCCAATTGTCATTGGTACACCTCTGTTAAAATATAATTAAACCCTGTTACTAAACTGTATTTGTACAAATAGTGTTTGAGGGCCCATTCGTACTAATGTGGGCTATTGTGGTGCGTTACAGAATGCATGTTGTGCTATACATTAAGGCAGCCCAGTCATTATGCTAGTGCTGGCATAGCACCACCACAGACCACAAAATGCAGTTGTGTATTGACTGGCTAGTATACAGTTGGGGACAGTTATCAAAACTGTAGCATTGCTTGCAGTTGCCAATATGCTGCTCCTTTTATTTATAACACAAGTTAGAGCCCTTTCACAC
This sequence comes from Nanorana parkeri, assembly GCF_000935625.1. NCBI lineage: Eukaryota > Metazoa > Chordata > Amphibia > Anura > Dicroglossidae > Nanorana > Nanorana parkeri. The sequence continues at coordinate 728,063 of NW_017306562.1, forward strand.
AGGCTTTCCGATCCGGTCTGCCTGTCAGTTTTTCAGGCGGACCTGATTGGAAGCCCAATGTTAATGGATGGGCATCCTTTTACATCCGGTTATCCCCGACTCCAGCCAGGCCTGGAAAAACAAATGGATCAGAGTTCCATTTTGCCAAACCTGATCGTGCCGGGTTAGGGGTAATCTGATGTAAGCAGATACAAGTTTGTTTACATCCCATTATCAATAGACCAACATGGGTCCTGTAATTTCATTTGGAGGAAAATACTAGACAGACACGGATGTCACACACAGTGATATCCGTTCTGATCAGCAGGGGATCCATGCATGGATCCCCTGCTGATCAGACTGTGTGAAAGGGGCCTTATGGACAGATTTTTTTTTCTATTCACGATTTGCATAATAAATTAGCTGCTATAAAAATGACCATATTTGCATGTGCTCCTTAGCACAGTTCTACAACAGCTGTAAGGTTACATTTAATCAATTAATAAGCGCTCACGGTTTTGGCGCAACAGAGGAAAGAGAAGAGTCAGACAGTCACTATCATGCAAATCACTAAGGCTTCATTAACACAGGTCTTAATGCTGCGGCTTGGGATTCCTGTGACCTGTGTCAGGAATCCAAGGTGTGCCCATTCTGATGCAGCTGCTATACCTGTTCAAGTTAATTACAGAATGACAGCACCCACAACCGTCAGCAGTAATTCGCATGTAATCATACATGGTACGATTTCCTGCGATTTGGGATAGAGGATTGTCCCTTGACGCAGGATAGACATTCGTCGTTGCAAAGCTTAAGTCTGAAAAGGAAAAACATGATGAATCCAATACAGATTATAAATGACAGTGCCATGCATGGTGCTGGAGCTCTATGGGCTCACTTCTAGTGTTTACAGAGCAGCGGGTACAATTTTGGAAACAGTGCCGTGACCAGTTTATCATAGTTTTCAAGTCAGCCACTTTTTGAATCAACTTTACTTTGCAATTGTGAAAAAGCCATTCTCAGTGATGGCAATCAAGCTGAATGTGCCAGCAAGTTGTACAGCAGTAGTTCAGCTTGTACGCCAGCAGGAATGTGCAGCTTAGGGTGACAATGTTGTGCTTCCAGGGACTAACAGCGAGGCAGCATTGTCACCCAACAACAGGAAGTGTTATACCTGCAGAATCACGAGGTGCAAGCAGAAGAAGCCTTTGGTGCAAAACCATGCCACCCATAGGGGGTTGATTTACAAGAGGCAAATATACTGTTCACTTTGCAAAGAATTCGCACTTTACAGGAGAAGTTTCTCCTTAGCTTAGTGAAAGAAGCAAAGCTTTGCTAACTTCCATTTTTCATTTAGGTGCAAACAAAAACAACTTTTTTTTTTAAATTTCCTTGCTCATGATTGGGCATTCTTTGCAAAGTGAATTTTCACAACATTCATTAAATTATAGGAAAACTTCTCTGAAAATTGCAATTGCAAAACAGCCCTTTTTGCCTTCAGTAAATCAACCCCATTTAGTTTGTATTTAGTTTTCATCAGTGAAAACATGCAGATGACAAAAACTATGGCAAAACATTTTAGTCGACTAAATTAACACCGCTTAAAATTATGCTATGAGTACCTTTGCATCAAAATGTGTCACTGTTTTATTATTTTTCTGGTCCTTTTAATATGAGACTATAGTAAATGTTCAGTACTAGCTTTGAGTTATTCTTGTAACACTTATCTAGGAGCAGGGCAGGATTTTCATCACTGGAGCCTAAAGGCACTAACATTATATGAGATGACTTTTTGTACTGATAAAGGGAATAAAATGTGTGGCCAACAGCTATACAGGGAAAAACTATTTACCCCTATAGCCTATAGGCACGTACCTATTGTGCCAAATTTTAGATCTATCCCTGCCTAAAAGCAATGTTTTATATGTCTTTCACATTTTCCTTAAAGTGGAACTTCACCCTTATATTAAAAATGACAACAAATTATACCTTTAGAAATGTTTAGTAATGGCAATCTACAAAAAGATACTCTTTGATTATTGATGGCTTTTTATTCTTTAAATACCTTTTTTTTTCTTTTACTCCCCATTCTTCTCACAGTGGCCATTTTACTAAGGGCAGATTAATCCATTCCCGTTTACTTCCTGGAACTCTGGCACATGTGACTGGGGCATGTGACCATGCACAAGCACATCATGTCAGAGAAAAAATTGTCTTTCCCATAGATCTCACAATATTTACAGATAAGATTTCCCAGCAATGCTCTGTGATGTAACCTTCCAGAGATACATCTCTTAGGCACAGGCTACATCACTGATGCCTAAGAGGACCAGGAACTGGAAAAATAGTAATTGTAAGTAAAAGCAAAATATGTTTATTTAACTAATGATTATAAGAATATTTTATATCAGCAGGCAGAGCTGTACGCTGATTGGATTTTTTGTAAAAGAGGGTAAAGGTACACTTTAATGTTCCTTAAATTGATTAGTGATTTTTTGTTTTTTAACAAAGTTTTATTAAAGTTTTCAAAACATTAACAGAGTAAAAAAAGTCACTGTCAATGCAGAAGAATAAAAAGTAATATTGAAAAAAAAAATCAATGACAGGTTGCGTAGCTTCTACATACAAAATTGCAGCATCATAAACAAAAACAACACCAGGTTGCATCCCCTATTACCTTAAGTTTGAAAAAGATCTTGACCAATCCGAATCAAAGTCTAGGTCTAAGTCCCCCAAGGTATTCAACCATTTCACTTTTAAATACCAATTGGTATTACGAAAAGGTTTGACAAGCTGCGTAATCTCAGTAGTAGTAAAAGATTTAATCACAAAATCAAGGGTCTGGTAGGAATTTTTGGGGGGTGGGGACCTAAAGGGCCTGGTATGGCTTTTGAGGGTAACCACACGCACTTTGTTTTTTTATTTTTAACTTGGGGGATCCCTCCTAACATTCCTACTAGACCTAAAGGGTCTGGTATCCATTGGGGGGGGGAACCTCACGCTTTTTCTTTCTCTTCTACAGACAGTAAACAAAAGAAAAAAATATTTTTTTTTACAGTCTCTTTTCTGCAACGACTGCACTAACGAATTTAGTCAGAATCCCTAAACAAATTGACCTTCAGACCCAAATCCCGAAAAACAAAATAACAGAAAATCTGAATGAAAACGAAACTAAACACATTTTTTCCCGGTGCACATGTCTAATGATTGTCTCCAGAAGATGGATATAAAAATCTCAGAAGAGAAAAAAGGGATAACACGACAGACAGTGCAGGGTGACACAGTGAGACAGGGACCAATAGATAAACAGTATCATGATAGGCAGGGTGCAACCAAACAGTACAACATCATTAACAATAAAGTAGAACAGTTCATCAACAGAAGTAAAAAAAATACACATTACTGACTTCACTATTTCCCAGTGTATGCAATATGGGATTTGTGCTACCAAACCTACTCCTTAGCATTGTGGCAAGTAAAAGGAGCATAACTCACTACGTCCGCACCATGCGGTTACCGCAAATCCTCTGTCTGAACAGGACAAAAGATAAAGTAGTATTGAATGCTGGAGGGTGTAGAGGTCGTATTAAGTATACTACAACATGTATACCCACAAAAGGCATATCTGTAAGAGTAACAAACATACAATGAAAACAGCAAAGCTACGTATTTTCAACAATAGGTAGTTAAAGGTACGATACCCTCAATAATTGCGGTGTTTACGTTGTGTTCCAGCCACTTTTTTGAAGATTTCATTTCACTTGCAACGAGATCGTGGTGGCAATGAATAGTGGGATGGAGACCCATTGGTCGCATCCATGTGGCTGAGGAAAGACATCGCCTCCAGGGGATCTTGGAAAGAACATTGCATTCCTTCAGAGGTTGTTAAATATAGGGTAGCCATCTAACGTGCACTTGATTTGTTTCTGGTATAAAGCGGATCATGCCCTGTTGAAAGCTTTTCTCTTCTTCATCACTTCAGCCGAGTAATAAGCAAAAAGTAGTAGTTTATGGCTGTCCACCTCCAAATCTTTCAGTGCGCTATTGCTGCAAGATGTGTAACCTACCTGCGTAGTTAAGATAATGCATGATGATTGGCCTAGGTGAGGCATTATCCTCCCTCAGAGGCCCCAGGCGGTGCGCTCTTTCTACGGTGCACGAAGATGTGATCCGCAAGGCCTCAGGTATAATGGAGGAGCAAATCTTAACCAGCACACCTGGCTTGTAGGTTTCGGGAAGGCCCATGATCCTCGAATTGTTCCGCCTGGAGCAATTTTCAAGATCGTCTATCTTCGCTTGCATAGAGTGTAATAAAGCATCATCAATAAGTCATCCTTCAATGTTAAAATGCGGTGTTCCTCCACTTTAAGAGAATGTGCATGTGCCGAGAGATCTTTTCGGAGCTGAGATAAGCGTTGCTGAATGGCCGATTCCACAGGAGTAGTGATATTAGGTTTCAAAAGCTTGGCCACCGCTAAAGCAATCCATGCATGCGATGGGTCAGCATCTGGCTCATCAATAGAAGAGGCTGGTGAAAGACTCCTCTGCCAAAGGGAGGAACGCTGGTCTGCCATCTTAGTTGCCTGAGTGGGAAAGAAAGCGGGATTGGAACCGCACTGTGGCAAGAAAACGTTCCATAATAGAACCCGGTCACCCGGTGACAACTCCAATGAAGCGGTGAGTGACGCCGTTTGTTCCGGTTTGACTAACCGGAAGTTAGTCAATGTTTTTAATATACAAATTTGTAGATGCTCCCTTCAGTATGTCAGGAAATTTGATTTGCCTATTGATCAACTGTTATAAGCTTCATTAGCCTTACAAAAGATTCTTGTTATTCACTAGGTCAGGTCTGACTCATAGGGGGTTATTCACAAAGCTGCCGAAGGCTCTAGCTGTAGCTTCAGTTGATTCTTCGGCTAGCTTCTGCCCCAGGACCAATTTGGTTCAGTAGAACTGAAGGTCTGCTGTACGGGCTATTCACTATACCAGGGGAAATTCAAAGCTGGCCGCCAGGTTCTGTGTGTAACGACAGATGGGCGTCCCTAGTTACCAGTTAACCAGGGACGCCCATCTGTCATTACGACGAGAGCTTAGGAGAGCTGGCAGTGATATGAAAGCCGACTCTGCTAAGCTCTCATCCTAATGACAGAACAGCGTCCGCTGGTTACTTGTTAACCAGCGGACGCTGTTCTGTCGTTAGGATGAGAGCTTAGCAGAGTCGGCTTTCATATCTCTGCCGCCTCCGACAAGCTCTCTGCAGTCAGGTCTGTGGCTAAGTATTGTTTCCTGTTAAGCCTGAGTCCCCAGTCCTGTAACCTGCTTCTGTTCCTGAGTCCTGTATCCTGTTTATGTTCCCGAGTCCTGTAACCTTTTCTGTTCCCGAGTCCTATAACCTGCTTCTGTTCCCGAGTCCTGTAACCTGCTTCTGTTCCAGAGTCCTGTATCCTGTTTATGTTCCCGAGTGCTGTAACCTGCTTCTGTTCCTAAATACCTGTTGCCCTGCTCCCCAGGTTTTCCTGCCCTGTTATACCCTGTGTGGGTATTCTGTGGTTTACTCATAGTTTTTGTTACTTTATGTTATCCATTTGTATGTGCTTGGTTTGTGTTATGTTTTGCTCCATATAGTAAATGGTATATCATACATTCTGCCTTGTCCTGTGTGGTCACACGTGTTTGGTCTGCCTGTGTGGGTACCTGCCCAGGTGTGGGTTCACCTGTGCCAGTATCCCTGACAGTTTTTCTATTCTGCTCGGTACCACCAGAGCAGAATAGCCGAGCCGAATGCTGCTCAGCGGCATTTGGCTTTTCACTCACTGCAGTTCGGCATCTATGAGAAAAGGCCGAACAGCAGCGAGTAGCCTGCCGGAGGTTTGGCTCAGCCGATCACAACCCCCATAGAGTCCCTTGAGAAAGGAAATCTTGTAGAGTCTGCAAACAATGAGTAAACTTGGTTGCTATTTTACATGAATAGTAATCAATTATTAATATTAAATTGTTTGCAGATACATTTTTTTGCAAATTATATATTGTATATATATCTATAGATATCTATATAGATATAGATATCTATAGATATATATATTTATATTTGTAAAATACTACTGTTATTGATGACTTTAAAATCTCCTTAGACAAATGCTGATTTGAAACCACGTCGTCAGTTGTGGCTCCCCTTAACAAATAATCGTCCTTCCACACACTGGTGATTTCATAGGCGTTGTTGTGTTTTCATCTCCATGTGTTCAAAGAGTTATTGTAGTGTTCCATATTTTTATTTTTAATTAAGCATGCTACGATTCTCACATATGCATATTTAACATTTAAAGCTTGTATAAATTTGATTAATGACTCTGCTTTGAGTTGCTGCTTCATCGCCTAACATCAGTGATGACATAGGAGTGAGCGAACTGAAATTCCAAACCTGCAGCAGACTGTGTTTAGCTAATGCACAGTCTTCTATACATGTGGAAAGGGCAATTTGACATCTGTGTTTAGTTTCTGAACATGTATGTATTCAAATTAGGAGCATATCACCAGCCTGGAGTGTGTGTTAAAATGTGAAGGCTTCACTAATATACCATATAGAGCACAAGGTAAATAAATGCTAATCAGTGTGCAGATAGATCTGTGTCCATTTATTAAAATTAGTTAGAGAAGAACGATTATCTGGGCTGAGTGATGAGGGGAATTTAAGAGGATTTTATAGATATTTAAACTATAGTAATGGAATTGTTACAAGGTACACACAAAGTTAGGTTCCTTTCCAAACTGAATGGCATGGTTTAAAGGCGAACACCAGTCACATATCAATGCACAAATTAATACAGTTCTTTATTCATTAATAAAACATTAAATGTATTTATTTCTTTAACAAACTAGTGTAAGTACCCAAATCGGACTTAGTATCAGCCACTTGCAATCCCCTGTATAGCCGACCTGAGACGGGAAAAGGGAGAAGCAGCACAAGAGCCATTCTCGTGTACTGCTGTACTGCAGTGTTAATCTGCTAATGACAGACATGCTAAAAGGAGGAGTGACAGATAGGTGAGTGTATCACTCTACTGCTTCTCCTTGCATTGTCCAGTCACAGGTTGGGGAGGGACAAGACCTTTAAGTTTTACTTACTTTCAGCAGAATAAAATCAAGTCCCTGTCCTGCCAGACAGGGCTGTGTACATCTCAAAACGGAATATACAGAAACACTAATTATTATTTGGCCAGTAAACAGCTCCCATGTATATTTTGAATCTATGTATTTAGCAGTTTGCCTGGAGTTTAGCTTTAATATATGGAAACCACAATATTATAAGGACTTGTTTGCTAACAAGACTTTCCTTAAATTAAATATATGAGCCTTGATATATCTTCAATAAAAATAAAGCCCTAGTGGTTCCAGTGCAGGTACTGAGTATGTCCCTCTCCCTTGATAAAATCTAGCAATTAATCTCCCTATTTCCCCTGGGCAATTAGATTAAGATTTGTTTTTTTGCTTCTTCTTAACCCCATCTCATACCTGGAATTATTATCTGGCAGGCATATAATAAATGACCCCACAGTCTAAAGGTAATAGATGAACTACCTAGCTATCAGGAGGTGTGTGGTATTGCTGTAGTGGTAGAGGACTATAGTATGGAAAGCAGGCCAAACATTACGGGACTTTTAGGATCATTGTAATGAAGTTTAGTATTTTTTTGTTATTCCTTTCCTTTATTGTGTTTGCATGAGAAGTGTATTTTGGTTGAAAGTAACTTTTTGTTACTGTTTGTTTAGCTAGCTTCTTAGTCTCTCCCCCGAGACGCTGGGGTAGTGGTCACTGTACCCCCCAACAGCCCTAGTTCGGACGGTTATCCGTCTAGGGACTATTTTTCTGCCCCTCCACGCGGTCTTCTCCACAGCGGGGACCGCGTAGTGAGGGTCAGAACCATGTGTTCTAAATGCTGTTCTTTAACCTGTTGTTTTTGTTTTCCCCATCCTTATACCGCACAAACCAGTCATAAGAGGCACATGTATTCGCATAGCATCGACCCTTAAAAAACAAAGAATGGCCCTCCTGCAGGACCTTGAAACGAAATTCAAATCACGAATGGTTAGTGAAAAAAAATACAGATTGTCTATGAAATGTCAGGTATTGTGCAGGTACATTTGTATATATTTGACAATAGTTGTCCTTTGATCAGCATGGCAGCGTTCTTCTTTTTGGACAGTTTATCATGCACCAGCTGGGACTAGATTTTACACATCACTGGGGTGGTGAGCCATTTCTACCACTCTGTCATTCATCGGAATTGCACACTTTATCCCTTAAGGCTGGGAGATTCTCTGTCCATGTACCACTTATCATGATTGCTGAAGTTACACCATAATTCAACTGCCCCCGAGTGTTTCTTTCATTGTGCTATCTCATTCAATCTGAAGAAATAATCTGCCAGCCCTGAATTCTAAATAAAGAAAGAAATGTCTTCTTTTAACTAGGGTTATCAGACTTCATTTGTTACTGGAAATTCTTACAAGATATAGCATGTGACACTTTTCAGTGCTTTTCACTGCTGGTGCTTACTGGTACAGTCAGTTCAGAACTGGCTGTACTAATAACACAGCCAGTTCTGTATATCTTGTATGCATAGGTTTTATCAACTATAATTCTCAGAGGACCATATAGGGTACCACATCCAAATAATTACAACTACTTTATATACATAATGCAGACTTTTTAGGTACCCACACAGAGAGAGATTGTTATTTAGCTTAAAATATTTTCTTTAATTCATGTGCAAATAAAATTCAATAAAACAATATTGTGCAATAAAATAGTGACTGTGGCTCATATACTTGTATACATATCTCCATACTAGACCATCCTAATCTGACTATATATCCACAAACATGATCAATACCAAACCATTGTATGTGCAAATATAACACATTTCATGGATACAGTGAATATTTTGGATGGAGCATACTTTACGTGTTAGCAGGCATAAATCTGTTTCCTCAGGAGTATTTGGTACACTGTGTCTGCTAGCCACCTTTCCTCCATCAGAAAACACCTGTGAAAACCAAGCTGGCAAGCCTCAGGCCCACAAGGAGAATGCACCACACGCCACAAGTGCCAGCAACACCTCACGAAAGGCTTAATATATTTCTGTCATGATGGAAACCTCATTAAATGTACATTTAACCCTTCACCTAGCAAGCAGTAGATATATGCAAAAACATTTAATAAAAAAAGTTATCGAAAAGGTTAAAACTTACCTGTGTCTCCGCCGCGCACTCCCGTCCAAAGTTCTGAAATTTTTCGGGTGGCCGCAAAGGATCTTAGGGCAGGCGCATGCACAGTAGAGATCTTCGGACGGCAGAAGAGGAGAAACACAGGGTAAGTCAATGCAGGCAGCCCAGCAGCGTGCACCCGCACAGATTCTGTGGAACAGAGAAGACACAGCAGTCAGCGCTGGAGGGACTCCTGAATACTACTGGAAAGATGAAGATTATCGGATCAAGAGGTATCATTTAAGGTAAGTCCTTACACCAGCATGGGGTGAGAGGGGATTTACTTTAATGTCACTTTAAAAATATGGACGAGCACAGAGAGTCTTCATATTAATAAGACTCTTGTTTAGATGGAGGGAGAGCAGACAGGTCTGATCATCGATGATATAGCTGTGCGGTATGGAGAGACAGCCTACTGTATACCACCGACGAACCAAATGGTAGACACCTGAAAAAAGTATGTATAAAGATTTTTTATTTTTTTTTAAATAATAACGTTTTATTGAAGTTTTCAATCTAGTAAGCATGACACAAAAGAAAGCATACATACATACATATAAGTATATGTAAAAAAAAAACAGGATCAAATTTTAACAGAGTTACATTGTGAATACGTAATGAAACCTGTCAGGTTTTTCAGACGGGAGCAATGTGTCTCATATGGCTCGGCCACAGATATGCACCTGGTCGGGTCGAAAGGTAGTTCCAATAATAATTCTATGTTTCGATCTCATAAGCAAGACATAGAAAACACACAAGTAGGTATATAAGCAGAATCATGTTTAACGAATTTGCGAGGTGCACTAAGTAAGATACCCATCAGGTTTTGCCGGTGTTAGCAACGCGTCCCATATGACCCAACCTTAGATGGAAACCTGTGCAGGTTGATCCAGTTGTATTCTCATATAAAACAGGGGAGGGGATAAAAAAAAAAGAAAAGAAAGGAGGGAGAGGGGGTAGGAACAGAAGAAGGGAAGGAGGGGTGAGGGAGGGGAGAAAAGTGGAAAAGGAAGAGAAGGTGGGCGGGGTAATCAGATAATGTTTTACTGAGGCGAGCTACAATGCCGTTAACCAGGAAAGGTAAGATATCAACATGCTATGTAGGGAAGTTAAAGCGATCTGAAATCGTCCATATACAAGAGCACGAAAAATTTGTTGAAGGAGACTGGGAGAGCGGTACCATCTCATCTCGTTTCCTGAACCGAGCTGGCGAGAGAGATTTTATGTGTGAAGAGAAACGCGGATCTAACCTCTTCATCAGTGAGATCCTGAGCAAGGTCCCGTTCCCAGGCTTTCACAAAATATGGACGTGAGGAGGATTGTATCGATATTAATAGGCAGTATAACAGTGAGATGGTATGAGTAGGAGGATTGGGCGACAGGCAGATGGCTTCAAAGGAGGTGAGTGGTCTATGAAGATTTGTTTGAGAGGATAGTGAGCGGTAAAAACTACACACCTGTAGATATTGGAGCCATCGGCCCGGAAATGCCCCACCCTCAGTGAGCAAGTCAGTCAAGGTTTTGATCCCATTGGATGAGAGGGCTGAGTAGATGGGGGATGGTTTTGAGTGTGTCCATGAAAGAAAGGATGGTGTGGTTCTTCCTGGAGGGAAGGAAGGGTTACCTAGCAGTGGAGACATCGGACCCGTGCTTTGTGATAGGCAGCTATCTTTGAGGAGGGCATCCCAGATCTTCAGGAGGGGGGGTAGGCAGAACGGCAAAAGAACCTTTTTTGGTCTGAGAGAGGGTAAAACCCAAGGTAAGGAGCATGGTAGAAGTGGAGATATGTGGGTCTCTATGGTTACCCATAGTTTATGCTCCATGTGAAATGTTCGATCGAGAATGTGGGTCAGTAAGGCAGCTTTATGATAAGTTTTCAGATCAGGGAGTCCCATCCCACCCTTCTCTTTTCGGCGGATGAGAATGGAGTATCTCAATCTGGCTGGTTTGTGGGCCCAGATATATTTAAGTAGAGATGACTTTAGTTGTTTAAAGAAGGGGGCTGGTATTGAAATGGGAACTGTTTGAAATAGGTATAGGAAGCGGGGCAGAACATCCATTTTGAAGGGGGACATTCGTCCTGACCACGTGTGTTTGAGAGAGCTCCAGTATCGTAGTTTACGGATGGTTTTATGAAGAAGCGGTAGGTAATTAAGTCTATAAGGGTCCTCAAGGTCGGAGGAGATGAGGATCCCCAAGTATTTGATATGTTGGGATTGCCAGGGAAATGGGAATTGGTTTCGGAGGGATGATACTTCAAGTGGGGGTAGGGATATGTTGAGGGCTTCTGTTTTATGAAGGTTGACTTTAAAGTGACTGACTCTACCGAACTTGCTGAATTCTGCTAGGAGGAATGGGAAGGTGATTCTGGAGTTCTTGATGTATAATAATAGGTCATCAGCATAGAGACTCATTTTGTGCTGGGTGTTGGCTATCGGGATACCTTGAATTGAGGGATTCAATCTGATGGCCTCTGCTAGGTGTTCCATTGCAAGGACATATAAGAATGGTGATAAGGGGCATCCTTGTCGCGTACCGTTGTGTATGTGTATGGGGTCGGAGAGCAGACCATTGATGCGTACTCTAGCTGTGGGACAATGATAAAGGGCTTTGATATGGGAAATGACGGGGGTGGAAGGCCGATTTGTTCAAGAGTGAGGAAGAGGAAGTCCCAATTGAGGCAGTCAAATGCCTTCTCAGCGTCGACCGACAGTAGGCATAGGGGAATTTTGTGTGATTTGGCATATTGCAGTATGGTCAAGGTTTTCAGGGTATTGTCTCTAGCTTCGCGGAGGGGGATGAATCCTACTTGTTCTCGGTGTATAAGGTGTGGGATGAATTGTCCTAACCTATTAGCAAGGAGTTTGGCGAAAAGTTTTAGGTCTATATTAATCAGTGAAATTGGTCTGTAGCTGGCGCATAGTGTGGGGTCTTTATCTTCCTTTAATATGACTGTGATGTGTGCTTCTTGGGTTTGAGGGGTCAATTTGCAGGTGTCGGAGATAGAGTTAAAGGCCTGTTCAAGTATAGGTGTTAGGTGACCCCAGAAATGTTTGTAAAAGGAGCCTGTGTAGCCATCCGGACCGGGGCTTTTGCCAGGTTTGAGATTCCGGATTACTTCCATCACCTCCTCTTGAGTGAAGGGGCGGCTCAGACTTATTTTTGCTTCTTCGGATATAGTAGGAAGGGGAGTTGACTGAATATATTGTAGTGGGTCAGAGTTGTCTTGGGAGGTTTTGAGGGGGGAGTTGGGGGTTTGTAGATTGTATAAGTCTGAATAATAGGATTGAAAAGCCTCTGCAATTAGATCTGAGTTATGGACTATCTGAGAGTTTTTTTGTAGAATTTTTCTGGGATGTATGTACGAGCACGTTTGGTCCGGATCGAACGGGCTAGCATGCGACTGCATTTATCGCCGTGTTCGTAGTAGGATCTCCTAAGAGAGTCCCTGTGTTGTAGGTCGGCTTGGTCGAGAAGTAGGCGGAGTTGTGTACATTTTTGAGTTAGAATTTGGAGAAGAGAGGGATCACTATTTGATTTATGACAAATTTCCAAGGAATGGATCTCTTGCAGGAGTGTAGTGATATTCAGCGACCTTTCTTTTTTCAATCGGGAGCCGTGGGAGATCAAGGTACCTCTAACTAGGCATTTAAGGGTCTCCCAGCGTGTTGGTAGAGGAGTTGTATCATTGGCGTGTACAAAAAGAAAGTCAGATATTGTTTTATGTATGGCCGCGACAGTGGTAGGGTCCTGCAAGAGGCATTCGTTCAGGCGAACATTTATTGTGTTGCATCCCTTAATTAATTGTGGGTGCGTAGAGGGAGTACATGGAAGGGATATCAGGGAAGAAGTCCCTTGGTAGGTAGCGCACTCATCTACCTCATGGGTTATGAGCAGTGTCAGGGTGTAAGTAGATCAAGCAAAAGGACCTGTGGGCATTTTTCTCATGTGGGGAAAGTCCCCCTTATGATGCCGCAGCTGTTTTTTTTGTAACTAGATATAGATAGGCAGTGTGGCGTGGATGGCGGGGAGTCTGCATCCATGAGCCACATAAGTGATCCCGTATAGCACAAATGCGCATCCTATAGATACCATTGGAAAGGTGTTGCCCATCGCCACAGATCCCCGGCCCCTAGAGAGCAGTGGAGCTATAGGTAGTAACTTAGTCTGTATAGTACACTAAGGAGAGGTGGGATAGACCAATAAGCATAATACATCCTATATCACAGATATTGATACACATGTCAGATATGTTCCACGCATGTCAATACATGTTACACTACCAGGATATTCCATATCTCCTCTTCTCCTACTATGTAGATCTCAACTTTTATGTTGCATATCTTATATCAGGAAATATAGGCAGAAACCCCCCAGTCTTATAGTGTTCTGGGGGATATCCGTCCACACACCCGGTATTGTATATCTCTAGCATTGGCATCAATATATTAGCAGTATAGGAATATGCAGGGAAATATTAGCACGTAAGTTATGCAGAGGGGAAAATTAGCATAGTCACAATCCGTAATGTTAGAACTGCAATACTTGCGGTTGGGAAAGGGGAGAGATCAATTGCATGGAGGGAGAAGATAATGTTCCTGGAAGAAAAAGGAAATATACACTAGAGAGCAGTGTTCAATTGGGATATCCTTAAGCTATCATCCTTAAGCTATCATTGCGACTGCTGTGTGTCGGCGTTCTCCTTGTGACGTTTCTGTTGGGAGGACACCTCCGTCCACTGGCCGTGGCCCTGGATAGTAGTAACGGCAGGAGTCGGAGGATCAGGCCAGGGTTCCAATTCTACTGCTGTCCCGCAGTGCCTTGGTCAGGGGACGAAGAGCCCTTCGTCTGGCAAGAGTGCGCTGGGAGAGATCTGGGTAGACTGAAATCTCGGCCCCATCAAAGTCCAGTGTGCCTTTCTCTCTGACCTTAGCCATGATTTCCTCTTTTTGGTGGAAAAAATGGATCCTGCAGAGGACATCACGTGGCTGTGTCATTGAAGGGTTGCGATATCCAGGTACGCGGTGTACTCGATCAATCTCCAGGGCTTCTGTTGCTGGCCGATCTAGAAATTAGTTCAGGATGCCTCTGACTGTGTGTTCCAAGTCAGGAGAGCCGGTGGCTTCAGGGATGCCACGGAGCCTGACATTATTTCCTCGGCTCCTGTCCTCCAAGTCGTCCATGTGGAGTGTGATCGCTTGGAGGTGCTGATGATGTTGAATGGCCAGCGATTGAAGCTCTTCAGTAGCAGTGCGCTGGGATGATAGAGTGGCATCGATATCATCCACCCGCCGATGGAAGCCATGGATCGCCTCACGGAGGTCCGCCATATCTCTTTTGTGAAGGGCTTCAAAGCGGGAAAAAAGAGCCTCCATATCGCGTTTCGTGGGCAGATGGGTAAGGGCCCGGCGAAACTCACCCTCTTCTAAATCATCATCTGAGGATGCCGCTTGGTGTCGAGAGTAGCCAGGTGAGTCACCGGGTTGGTGAGGCAGGGCCTGCAGGTGGAGTCGCCATATTGCCGCCTCGGCCGCGAGATTCCTGAAAGAAGGTCTCGATGTCCGACCTAGAAGACCGGGCAGGTGTTTGTTTTGGGCCCGGTGGTTTCTTCTTGCTTGTCGGACCCATGGAGGCACGGAGGTAGGATGCGGGAAGGTGCTAGAAGTGGATGCCTGACCCAAGTTGCAGGAGCTATTAGGAAGTGCTGCCGCCCGGCACCATGAGTTGGCTCCACCCCCTAAAGATTTTTTTTAAAATAAATAATAATAAAATAAGATGAAGCTATGGAGTCCATCTGTTAGATTCAATCCTTTATTATTTATTCCCACACTAATATAGAGCGCAACATTTCAGAGTCTACATAGAATCATTCATATCACTGCCTTACCTATACTGATTTTAGTATGTATGTCCTCATCAAATTGTTTAACAGTACAGTAAGTAATACTATTGCTAAAGCTGAACTCCAGGTATAAATGATTATGCATACTTACAATTAGACATGTGTGATTCGTTTTGTTCCAAATCGAAATTCGGAGCATCCGAATTTCCGAAATATAACATATCCAAAATCATCCGAAAGCATCCGAATCCGACATTTCGGATTTGGAACGAATTTCGTCCAAATCCTGTGCGTGCACTGTTAACATTAGAATGGATAAAAACAAATTAAGAAAATTAAGAAAAAGGATTTTAATGTCCCTTTAATAGTAAAGACTAGAGCACAGCAACCAGAAATGACAAATGTGGCAATTCTGCTACCTTACCTCAAGTTGAATTTTCGGGAATTTGTCCAAATTCCGAATCCGAAATCCAAATCCCGAATCAGATCAGAATACGAATGTGATTCCCGAAACGAAACACATATAGGATCCGAATTCCAAAAACGAAATAAATGAAACAAAACTAATTTTTAGTTGCTGCGCATGTCTACTTACAATGGTCCAGCTTGGCCAAATGTAAGTATGCATATGTCATACTTAAGCGGCCGCTGGAGATCCTGTAAAGCACTGTAGTAGCCAGAGTTGCTTCAATTACCACATCTTCTGGATCCTGGTACTGCGCTGTGTGACTTCCCCTCTGCTCCGAGTGCAGGGGTGTTGCACATTTGGCAAATGCCATTCAGAGAACACCTAATATTTTTGTCAATGACTACAAGGCATTCTCTGATTGGACAAGAGAAGGTGAAATCACAATCTGCTCCCTATCCAATCAGAGAATGCCTCTGGTAATAAAAAAATCGACAGATATCTATAAACATTTACCACCAAATGAAGGCTCAATCTGTCATGAACAAAACAAGGTATAATTTACCTGGATACTAAATACCTGCACAGATCTTAACGTTTTACTGACACATGCTAAGGATGCGAAATTGGGTTCAGCCATTAAGATTTGTTTTTCCTTTCACATGAAGAGGTAAAAAAAACTAAGGAGAATGCATGTGGGAAGTGTGTGTGTGGGGGTGATTGAAGTAATAAATATTTTGAAACTGAACTGCAAGCACATAAAGAAAAATCCTATTAGAGAATATGAAATCCTTAATTGTATTTTAAAATGCACTTGGTTTAAAATACTAGAAATTGACTTGATTTGACAAATTTATAATCCCTTTTTATAGCACCACTCAGACTAAATTACCTATTTAGTCTGTTGCTATCTCTGTCCAATCACAGGTTGGGGGCATAGTTACAAAGTTAGTCAGGTTGAAAAAAGACACAAGTCCATCGAGTTCAAACTATAGAGATACAGAGAGAGAAAAAAAATACAAAAAGAGAAGAAAAGCCTAAACAGAACGCTATGCCCACAGCTGCCACCTGTTGATCCACCCCAGCCCCTGTTGATCCAGAGGAAGGCAAAAAAAAACCTAAAAAGCATGGTTCCTTTTGCTCCAACAGGGGGGGGGGGAATCCTTCCTGAACCCATAAGGCAATCGGATATTCCCTGGATCAACAATCTCTGATGCTTAATATACCTATAAGAACTCAATATCCAGTAATATTCTGAGGGCTGGGGGCAGGGTGGCGACTATTCTGTGTTGCTTAATTAGGGTAGAGAAAAGTCAGGTCACCAGGATGGCTCTGCTGTGTAAGAGATCTGTGTAAATCTCAGCATGAGGCAGACTTAAATCAAAATCCTTTGGCAGATAAAACAGCTCTCATATATGTATTTTAAAGGTATATTCAACTGTTTGCATGGAATTCAGTTTAAAATCAAAAAATGTATGGTGTACATACAAGATGTACATGTTTGCATTACTTTATTTTCTATATGTTTATACTTCAGAATTGCATGCAAGTAAAAGAGTATTTAGCAAAAAAAAAGTAGTTTAGCTCTGAAACGGTAAGAAAATAACGGATGCCGAGGAAATGAAACGGTTTAACAGCCCAAAAAAATAGTGTGGGATCATTCAAGTTCAGGAATTCAGCATTTAAAGGACCATTAAACATTGCTTGCTTGGCATAATGAAATCATTTTTAATTTTCTTATAAAACATATAAAGTTCAATTCACGAAGCACTGCACACGGATAAGGATCGTTATTTAGCCATGTGACCACAATCTTCAAATCTCATTGGAGTCTGCTATAAATAAATGGTTTTTTTTAAAAATATAGATCCTTATTCTGCTGTTTTAGTGTCGTGAATTGAGCCTATAGACAGGGAACGTGAGTACACATTTTGAGTTAATTTTACCTAAAAGTTATTTTTTATTTGACATTTTATCTTTGCTTACTAGTATTTCCCATACAAATTATTATATTCATGTTCTAGTAATTTTCAGTTTAACACATTAAGGGCATTATTGATAAAACTATGGGGTCTATTCACAAAGCTGCCGCAGGCAGCCGAGTTAATAACCGACCCGAAGTGAAGTGAGCCGAACGCTGTTCGGCTATTCACTTCAGGCTTGTACGGCTGATTTCAGCCGTACACCGACTAAAATCAGCCGTACATCGGCTTGCTGCGGCTGGCTTCGGGTCGGCCAAACATGCTCAGCATGTTCAGACGACCCGAAGTGCAGAAGGAGTTTGACTCAGCCGATCCAACATCTGTATCGGCTGAGCCGAACCTCCGGCAGGCTACTCACTGCTGTTCGGCCTATTCTCATAGATGCCGAACAGCAGTGAGTGAATAGCCTCTGTGGTACCGAGCAGAATAGAAAAACAGTTTAAAAAGTAGAACAAATAAAATAGAAAACGATTGGGCGGAGCTAGCAGTGACAGCTAGCTTCGCCCAACTGTTTTCTATTGGCCCGGCAGTTCTGCTGCCGTCAGAATAAAAAAAAACACCATAGGAATGCATAGCTGGATTCCTATTAGCTATTTCCCTTTGCAATAGCCAATAGCAAACCAGCTATTGCACCCGCCCTCTGCTGCTGTGAATCACTAGAAGGGGACCCGATGGAGAACTTCAGGTCCCCTCTGCTGATTGACAGCAGCAGTGGGCGGGTGCAATAGCTAGTTTGCTATTGGCTATTGCAAATTTAAATAGTCAATAGGAATGTAGCTATGCATTCCTATGCTGTTTTTTTTATTATTCTGACGGCAGCCAACGGCTCCGATGTCAGCAGAAAAAAAAAAAAAAGACAACAGAGCAGGGAAAGGTTTACTCTGCTCGATAGAGCAGAGTAAAACTTTCCGGGAGAAAGTGTTTCTCTCCCAGACGTCCGGGAGCCGCTATCTAATAGCGGGAGACTCCCGGAGCGTCCGGGAGAGTTGGGCTATCTGGAGATCAGCGTCCCTGGTTACCTGGTAACCAGGGACGCTGATCTGTTTGTGCACGTTACCGGAGCCAGCAGTGAGATGACGGCTGGCTCCGCCCAGCAGTCAGTAGCAGGCTGCTTTGGCTTTTACCTCGGCTCAGCCCCTCGGCCAACTTCGGGAGCTGCGAATAGCCCGTACAGCAGCCCTTCGGTTCTACTGAACCGAAGGGGTCCTGGGGTCGAAGTTAGCCGAAGGATCAGCCGAAGCTACGGCTAGATCCTTCGGCAGATTTGTGAATAGACCCCTATATCTGGTGTATACCTGGGCAGATGCCATTCGCTAAACATTAGTGCCCTTAGATAGTGCTATAGAGTATAGGAAATTCTTAGGGGTGTCATCTAGGGCATCCGCCCAGCAGAAATGGAAGTTTTATAAATAATGCCCTTACTGAACAGCTGCCGAGATAAAGCTAATCATAGGATAAGCCATGTGGCCTTATTCATCAAGTTGTGATATTACTTGCTAAACATGTCATACCAACTAGTAATACCATTTATGCTAATCCTGCTTGAAATTTTTAGACATGTGCGATTCGTTTTGCTCCGAAACGAAATTCTGACGAATTTTCGGACGTTCGGACATTCGGATGTATCCGAATTGCGAATTACAGATATAACGAATGAAAACAAATCCGAATTTCCGTTTCCGAAATTCATTAGCGGTAGTGATGTAGGGGTCAGATGAAGGAAACACAGTTCTCTAGTGATATAGGGGTCAGATGACGGAAACACAGTCCTCTAATGATGTAGGGGTTAGATGAAGGAAACACAGTCATCTAGTGATGTAGGGGTTAGATGAAGGAAACACAGTCCTCTAGTAATGTAGGGGTGAGATGAAGAAACCACAGTTCTCTAGTGATGTAGGGGTCAGATGAAGGAAACACAGTTCTCTAGTGATAAAGGGGTCAGATGAAGGAAACACAGTCCTCTAGTAATGTAGGGGTTAGATGAAGGAAACACAGTCCTCTAGTAATGTAGGGGTGAGATGAAAAAAACACATTTCTCTAGTGATGTAGGGGTCAGATGAAGGAAACACAGTTCTCTAGTGATGTAGGGGTCAGATGAAGGAAACACAGTCCTCTAGTGATGTAGGGGTTAGATGAAGGAAACACAGTCATCTAGTGATGTAGGGGTTAGATGAAGGAAACACAGTCATCTAGTAATGTAGGGGTCAGAGGAAAGAACCACAGGTATCTAGTGATGTAGGGGTCAGATGAAGGAAACACAGCCCTCTAGTGATGTAGGGGTCAGAGGAAAGAACCACAGTCCTCTAGTGATGTAGTGATGGGCCTTGTTTTGTCACTGCCAGGAAGTCACTTCCCCAGATTTCCCCATACCCTGAAAACCTTGAAATCAGTAAATACATACGCCTTGTTAATTTGCCTTGTTAATTTTGTATCAAGTTTGCTTTGTCCAGACAAAGCTCTGATTTGTTTTAATCCATCCACCGACATATCCAAAAAATGCCTTTCTCAGAGAATTTGCATAGGGGGAGACACACCATTTGACTCCAGAGTGACCATGCTTGAACCTGGCCATAGGTTGCACAGGTACCAGCCATTGAAGTGGATGTATGGAAGTGGCTGCAGGTTTCATAAATTTATGAGACTGTGTGAATGCTGAGAGTGAATGAGCACTTAAAGTAGAATTAAAGTCTCTCTTTTTGTGTCATATAACTATTGCTCAAAGCAGTAGATGTATGCCCCATGATTTAAAACAAAGTAGGCAAATACCTAATTACTTACCTGTTCCGGCACCGCTCGCTCCTGGCTCAAGAACTCCTGAACAGCTGTGAAGGAGGAAGTGAGCGGGCGCATGTGCAGTAGATAAAACCGAATGGTAGAGGAAAAAAGAGACAATGAAAGTTTATGGACGCAGCCGGGCAGCCCGATCAAAGACCGGCACCAGCACTGGAGGGACTGCAGGAAACAAGTGGAAGAAGATGATCGGATCAATAAGGCAAGCAGCATTGTGGGGAAAAAGTATAGCCTTTAATGTCACTTTAAACCAGATGGACAGTGTTTTTGCATATATATTTTCTTTATTTAGTGTATTTTTTTAAATCATCTCCTAAGCGATAAAGGAAACATCTAATTTCAAATTAGATTAATTAAGTACTTTTTTTTAGAAGCCTTACATAGAAACTGCCATTGTCTAACACTCAGGCTGCATAGATCCTCCAGGGCAGGACTGCATCTGTTTTGTGAATAATGTTATGCAGCTTTTTATTTGGGCAAATTAAAGTGACACTAAACTCAGGGGTTAAATCTTAAAAATGCATTCAAGTACCCTAACTAATAACAAAATGTAGCTTATTTGTCTATCACTTGGCTGTAGATCCTCAAATGATCTTTGAATTGGTGCGGACACTGTCCTTCCTTCTGGAGGATGGCTACTTTTGTTCCCCATATTGCCTGTGTGTGTACAATCTCACGCTTAATTTACTAATTTGTATTGAGAGTGTAGTCCATCACGGGAGCGGTGGCTACTTTACAACACACACAGGGACCATGGGGAAAGTAACCACATTCCAGAAGGAAGGACAGTGTCAGCACCAATTCAGTGATGATTTGAGGATCTATACCTGAGTTATACACAAATAGGATAAATTTTTGTTAATAGTTGGGGTACTTGAATGTATTTTTAAGATTTAACTGCTGAGTTTAGTGTCACTTTATGTTTCCACAATATGCTTCTCAAGCAGGTACAGTAAACTCCCCGTTATCTGGCATCCACGAGGATTGGTAGATTCCGGATAAATGTAGTTTCTGGTGGCTTGAGAGTTACTATTAAAAATAGGTATAACTAATGCCATACCCCATACTATACTATAACATAAACGTTGTATTGACTTTATAATAATATTGAAATGCAGTAATCAAAAGCAAATAGACACACTTAAAACAAATTAAGACAAATAGGCATACAATTGTTTCTAGGATTATACATGCCGCAGATCAGCAGAACAGTAAGTACACAGGGGATTTTTTTTCTAGTTAAATGAGAGTTCTGATTAGTTGCATACCGGGTAACAGAGAGTTTACTGTATTTAGCTCTATGATAAAGTCTACATAACCTTCACATGCTACACTTTAAAACACCATTATAGTAAGATTCTATTTCTTAAAAAAGACCTCCTAGCATTTTTAATTGTAAGGTGTATCATGCCCATGCATTTTTGTTTTAAAAAGCTGTGCTATCACTTTAAGCAGAGATTGTATTTTTGATAAGTTAGAGAAAATGGCAGCTTATGCCAAGGTATGCCTCTCACAGACATTCATGACTTTGTAACTCTTACAAATCACAGGTCAAGCTGCCATCAACGTTCAGCATATGCTTCAAAGCCCTTTTGCTGAACTCTTCAGCTTTTCCCTTATGAATCTCTTTTCTGTCTATGCACCTGGCAGGATAATTAACTCATGGCTTACAGGACATAGCCCATTTATTATGTTCTTTTTGTTTGGCAGAATCAGTGGGGTTAATAAGAACCCCTTTCTGTGGCAGAACAAGAAATATGCCTGCATATTCTTGATGTCAAAGTACATCTGACTTGCATGGCCTCAGTCTATTGTCATGGAGTGATGTTAGCTGCTATATGTACCTATTACTATGCCCATAGGTCTTGTTATACACTGCTGTGATCAGCAAATCCCATGTGGCATTAGTTTCACAAAGCCTTGCAGTGGGCTCTTACTAGCAGTCTTTTATTTCAACTGTACGGTTCATGCCAAAGATGCTGGTGTCAAATCCTCAAGCAGATTCAATGAGGCGAAGTGGTCCGTTCAGCCTCACATGTGCATAGTTACATCTCTGCCAGGAGGTTCCCTACAGGGAAAGCTGATCGTCATGCAGATGGCGTACATTCATAGAGTGTCTTGTATCTTTCGGCATGTAGTCCCTGACCTCAACCACAAAATAAGGCAACAGCAATTATGAACAGAAATGTCACAGAATGTTTAATACGTCCGAAAATATACACAGCTTTGTATTTTTTGTGTGTGTCATCCATTAAAAAATTATTGTTTATCCTTGTATAGTTTATTTAGTTATTGATTTTTTTGACTTCTTACATGTTTATTTCTAAAGCACAGGGAAGGATTTCTGCTAAAGCAAAACAGGCTATTGCCTAGGGCAGAAGGTTGCCAAGGGTGAGTTTCACATGAGTTTTAAAGTAGAACTATAAAATAACAAATGCCATGTAGGTTGCCCATAACAGTTAGACACATTGGACACAACCTTTCTTGGACAGGGTGACTATCACTGTAGCGTTGTCGCCCTTGCTACTGCTTAGCTGTTGGCACCCTTGATAGCCTTTCAGTAAATAGCAATGACTACCACTATTCCAAATCCTTTAGATTGATAGCAAATTGCTCTATCCACAGAAACTAAGGGAAATTATGTAAAACCCCTTCTCACTCTGTCTCATCCCCTCCAACGCTGTCCAGTAGGGTGTCTAAGAAATCCGGCTTCCCAGATGTAGTTTGCATTGAAAAATAGGTAAGTTGTACTTTTAACATGCCAACTAGGAAAAAACTAGAGGAGTTAGATTGTTGTGGAATTCATGGCCACTGCCTTATGGTGAAAAGACTAACAGGGTTATTCACAAAAGGGTGAAGAGTTTGGAGAAGGCAGGAAAAGTGAACAATCTAGGCCAAAATAGCTGATTTGGAAAAATTCTCCAATTCAGGTCACTTTTCAGTTCTGCTATGTTGTCCTAGATTGCTCACTTCTCCTGCCTCCTCCAACTCTTCACCCTTTTGTGAACAACCCTGTATAAGTTTGTATTACAAACAGCCACACAAGTGATAATGGCAAAGACAATAAATACAGAGCTTAAAATATCACCTAGAAGAACAAATAAAGCTATTTGGTCCCATAGACAAAATACATTTACTTATTAGACACTCTTCTTATCAGAACAAACAATTAAACAGAACATCAGTACCCAAGGCAAGATGTATGTTCAACATAACCACTCTTACTACAAATACATTGAGGGAAACATAATACTGGAGCAGGCAGAATCTGGAGCAGTTGCACAAAGAAACCAATCAGTTTTTTTTTTCAGTTTGCCCAGTTAAGCTTGGAAAATGAAAGATAAAGCTGATTGGTTGCCATGGGACACTGCTCTAGATAGATTCTGTCAGTTCCAGGTTTGATAAATTACCCTCATTGGTGCTTTAAGTGACACTAAAGTAGTTCAATCTTACAAATTCATTCAAGTACCTTAACTATTAACAAAAATGTATCTTATTTGTGCATTACACAGTAGCAGTGACTACTTTACAACATACACAGGGACCATGGGAAACAAAAGTAGCCACCATCCAGAAGGAAGGACAGTGTCAGCACCAATTCAGAGATGATTTGATGATCTATAGCTGAGTGATACACAAATAAGTGTGTCCTTGTCCCATCGCACTCCTGACCCATGTGGTAATCCTAGAGATCTTGGGTGTATGTGGATGGCAGCACAAGTCAAGCCATAAAGCAATGAAGAGTTCACTGGCACTCCAAACTCCTAAACATCAAATAATGTTATTGTCATAACAGGATAGGTTTCACAGTGCATAGCTATAAGACTGAGAAACCTATCCAGTCATGTCAATAAAAGGATTTGACGTTTAGTAGTTTGGAGTGCCAGTGAACTCTTCATTGTTTTATGATGCACAAATAAGATACATCTTTGTTAATAGTTAGGGGACTTGAATACATTTAAAAAAATTAACTCCTGAGTTTAGTGTCATTTTAAG
Organism: Nanorana parkeri; assembly: GCF_000935625.1. Lineage (NCBI taxonomy): Eukaryota > Metazoa > Chordata > Amphibia > Anura > Dicroglossidae > Nanorana > Nanorana parkeri. Next base: position 752,321 of record NW_017306562.1, read on the forward strand.
GCACAGTTATTTCTTTCTTTCACTAGGTTAGAGCACTTTAGATTAAAATATAAGCTTATTGTATATTCTTTATCATTTCCCTCTTTTGTTTACTTGGCCAATTTGTAATCCCTCCCATCCTTCTCTAAATTCTCTTGCTTCTCCCTCTAGCTTTCTAATCTTATTGAAATCTTTCTCTTTATAGTCTATTTTTGCTGAATTACCTATGCAATTTACTTTTGCAGAAAATCTCATTCGGCTTTGTCTGGGCTAAAAAATACAAAACATTAAATAATACACACAACAGAAGGCTAAAACGGTCTAACCAAATATGTGTTGGTCTAACAGTGTGTGAATGCCAAGTTTTTCTTTGTCTCCTCTGGTGTATCTTTAACAGGTTGTCAGAGTCCTCCATAGGGTGGATGCTTTTTCTGTACTGTACAGCAGAGTCATTGACATTCAGTGTTTAAGCAAACTTGCAGCTTGGGTACTGCAACAAATCACAGTCCCTATTGCAAGGAACTTCCATTAGATGTACAGATGTTCTACAATCATAGCAAATCGAGCTTTGCCGTATTTTCAATGATGATAACTAGCAAAGTTCTTAAAGAAGAACCCTGGGAATTAAAAAAACTTACCCATGCAGTGGGGCTACCCACACACTGCAAGAGTTAAGTGCTTGTTTTGAATAGGGGCTTGAGTAAGAAAGATATACTTACCTGATCCTCAGTCCCACAGCGGTCAGCACTCACCTCTCTCCCCCCTTGATCCGTTTGTGGAATGTCTTTCGGCATCCTCACATCTAGTGCAAGTCAGTGGACCTGCATTGGACACGATGACATTAGCGCTCCTTAGACCACTGGAGCCCAGGGGAGAAGAGGCTACATGGACTGGTATTATAGCCCTGCAGGACTGAGGATCAGGTGATTAAATCTGCTTTATTGGCACTTCTACACAAAACAAGCACTTGAGCCTTACAGTGCAGTTATATCCCCACTGCAAGGGTATGTTTTTTAAATTCCTGGAGTTCTTTAAGGTAGTTACATGCTATCGAAAGTATTCTTCTCCATCATTATTGTTTGTTGCTAATGTAATGAAGTAGAAGAATGAAGTAGGTTATATTTGGGGATGGCGTGTAAGGACGTGGCTTGCGTTCCGCAGTGGAACGCAGCCGCACAACGAGGGTTCCACTAATCTGTAACGCCTAAACTCACATGTGGCGGGATCAGTAGTCTCCGCAGCTGTGATCCACCCACACGTGAGTTTAGGCGTTACATGGCGTCACTCAGATTGCTAGTCCAACATTAGATAATATACATAAAAAACAATAAAGTTTTTCCGCTCAGTTAAATATGTTATACAGGTAATGTAAAATAGTAGTAAAGAAAAACAAAAATATCTATCAGGTGGAAAAAAACATTATCAAAAATGTAATGTGTTACTCAGCTATCACCTGAGTTGCCTACACTATTCTGAGACAAAGTAAAAAGATTTGTTATAAACCATCGGCCTAACTTGATATCTTAATAATGCCCATGAATGTAACTTCCAATGCAGGGACATTCTTATTCATATTTCTTTGCAAAATAAAAATGGTGCAACAATTACTCTATGCAGTCTAAATCAGAATTCCATCTTATGACACAAAAACCTTTATAAGACTGGAGATGCTTATTCATACTGTTGCAGGTAAGAGGGGATGGCAAGCTTAATCTAGGGGGTATTGTTAACTCCTAGAGCTAAAACACTTAATAGAAGCACAGTAGAAATTCAGTACAGAACAGGAGAGATGGGCATACACTGTGTACAGTATGTCTGATGTACCAGCTAATGGTACATTGCTCTTCCCTGGGGACCAGAAATGCCTGGCATTCACCAAAGCTGTTAAAGGTACATATTGACTTGTGTGGCAGGGTAAGAACATGACTACACATTACACTGATGATCTTACAATTTAAAGGCCATAGTTATATCAATCATATAGTTCAGTATGTTCAAATTTTTCTTATTAATTTAGTCATTTAAAGGTCACAATTTATACACAAACAATTCAGATCATGTTGCCATGACCTGCATGGGCACTGTCAATTGAACTATTTGCCTTTACTTGCTACAAAGTCTTTTCTCTGTCACTTTATAGCAAAAGTAACAAACACAAATAAGTCAGTATGCAAGTCATATATAATCAGTATTGTGAAATAGTTTGTTGATACAACCTTTTAGCAACATTATCACAGTTTATTTTGACAACATAACATAAATACCATGGATCTCACACATCCTTACACATCAAACATACTCTCCCAACTAGCTAGCTTCTATCAAACTCTAGACCAGCGTTTCCCAACCTTTTTTCAGTAGTGGCACCTGTTAAAAGTATGCAAAATCTCAAGCACCCCAGTTTAAAGTGTAAAAAAATGTATATATAGAGATATAAAAAAAATGACATGTAGATCCTAGATAGGGGTCTGGTATAGATTTTAAGGGGGAATGCATGCAAAACAAAAAAAAAGACAACAAGCAGTTAATCCCATCAAACAGCATGGCAGAGGGTGGGAGGTGGTGCAGGTATGGACAGAGGTGTATTTCTGTCCTTATTTGAATGCCCGCCCTGGAGTAGCACCATGCATTTCCATGGTGCTGGTGGCTGTCTGGCCTGCACCATGGAAATGCTTTACACTGTGCAGAAATGTAAAGGCACCCCTGACAGAAAGATGGACATCTCTATGATTAAGCCTTGTTGGTGAAATGCATGAGATGGTTTCTCTTACAATGGGTAGTGTTATGTGGTGTATATCGGTTTGTGAAATACAATAAAGCTTGGATATGTCATGGAAGATTTAGAGTGTGGTAAATATTGAACTGGAGTGACTGCAGGTAAAGACGCATCTTCTAGCTGACACCTGGGAGATCTTCTCACAAGAATCCAACTGCAGAGTCGGAGAGGTGAGAGTTTTGTATTCTTTGTTGTACTTGTGTTGTAGTCATATACATCATATTTTCTCTAATACATCTGTATCTTATCTTATCTTTTTGTGGAACTTAACTCACATTTCTACACCAATATAGGTCTCCATTTTTTTTTTCTATCAGAGAAAAACAATTACATAGAACATTAGTACCCAAGGCCAGACATTTGGTCAACATCTTACTACTCTTACTACAAATGCATTGTTGTTTGAGATACAGATAATTAATCTGTCTCCAGGTTAGAGCACTTTTTGATTAAAATATAAGCTCATTTAAATATTATTTTCCAAGAAAAACTTTAAGAACACATTGCATAGTGTGATTTAGTGGGTGGAATAGGGTACTGTATACTTACAGGTAATCCACCCTGGGTTCATCCACCTAGAACCAAAATGCTAGCAGAGTAAGGAGACAGCTTGTCTTACTTCTCTAGGCATCAGTTTTCACAGTATGTTGAGTGGACAACCTGTCCCTTTCAGCTTTTCACTTCCAGTCTTGGTGTGCCTTGCGTGCTTTTGAAGTCTGATCATGTTAGTGTGATACTAAGTTTAAATTGTTGATTAGGGTAGAAAGATGGTAACAAAAGATGCGTGGTCCAGGAAGTATAAATTAAGCACTGCTAAAGGGGTACACTCGTCTAGTTAATGGTGATAGAATCAATACCTGTGAACTTAAGCTGGCCACACACTGCTCAGATTTCAGCTGATTATTTTAAATTGGCCGAACTGCGAGCCCTGGTGGCTTTGCCCACACTACCCTAATATTTACCACAGTGTGGCTGTAGCAGCATTGCAGAAGGCAAGAGGTGGAGCAGGTTTAGACAGAGGTGGACTTCTGTCCACTTCTAAATGTTGAGAAGGTCCTGATTGCAGCCCAACCTTGATTAGCATAATGCGTTTCAATGGTGCTGGTGGCCAGCTCGTCTGCACTATGGAAATGCATTATACTGTGTAAAAATTTTAAGGGACCCCTGAAAGCCAGAGGGTACTCCAGTGTGCCATATCACCCTGGTTAACAAAGGCTGCATTAAACTATTCATTTGATAGTCGGAATGGATTTGTGAACAAAATAGAACCACATGGATATTAATTGATTGTTTTCTTTTAGATTAAATATTTGTCTTTAATTGCAATACATTCGTTGTTGGTGGTATCGGAAGAGTGGTAAACTGTAAATTAGGAGAATAACTAAATCCAGGAAGAAACATGCAATATATTGCAGCTCACCAGTCCTTAGAGGTGGTTAAATTAATTTTCCCTTTTTACCAAATTCAGAAAACACCTGCAGAACTATAATACGCTTGTCACTTTCTGTAAGCCAAAAGCCAAGAACCAAAAGCAACTGCAGAAAGCAAGACATATTTTTAGTCCTGGGTGGCAACCATGGTTCCCTCTATAGATATAGTGTAGGAGTAAGCATAGCCACTCAGGGACCAGATGTATGTTATTTGCAATATTACCTGGTGAAAATAAAGGCAAAAACGCCTGAAAACATCAAATGAATGCAGCCAAATGAGGACTGGTAAGATGCAATATATTACATTTTTGTTTTGGGGTTTTAGATACACTTTAAGTTTAATTGTATTGTGGGTAAAGTAGATAGAGTTATTTCTTTTTTTTTTAAACTAACGTATCATTCTAGAGGGTCTACTTACAAACACTCCTTGATGTGGTCTTGTTGGTTAGATTATCACTCAACATCACTGCCTCTCCTTGTAAAAACTGTATTAGTACCATTTTACCTTATCCTCGAGAGTCTCACTGGAACATTCCACCCTAACTATTGTTGTCTTAATATTACCTGAAAATGTTCTGAGCAAGATATACTGTATATATAAACTAAGAATTATGTGGTTATCCTTGAATAATGATATACTTTGTGTGTTCTATTCCACCAACTGTATTACTCTGGTAAATTTTTATCAATGTCCTTCTACTGCCTCTGGAAAATTTGTGATTCTGTCTCTCTTTATTATCTTACACCAAATAAAGATGTTTTTTGTCTGTACTATACTGACTCCTTGTTCTATGTGTTTTGTCTTGTTTAAATGAAAAACCCAATAACAAATATCTCATAAAAAAAGTTTCATTGTATGTAAGCGCTAGTGGGATTAGGAATACAGTAGTTTAGCAGCAATTAAAGAAAGGCTTAATTTTCTGCTGCAGGTCTAAAGCTTTATGTAACTTTTTATTTCCATTTAAAAAAATAACAGCAGACACTAGGAAGTCATTTTTCACATTACACATTTATTTAATTAATTGAATATGCATTGCATGCTTTTCTCCTTTAAATAAAAACATTAGCTCGAACATTGTGCTTTATCAAAGGAGCCGATAGCATTGTCCATGGGAATCAGCATAGTTACCGATGGTAGAGTATCTTCCCTCACAGGGATGGTATCATTATATGTTCGGAAGTCTTGGCAGGTGTAACAATATTTTATTCCTTAATGAACCATTTTTAAACTTCACCATAAAAAAAGGTGCTGAAACTGTTATAATAGAAGGCTGGGGACCACAGAGATAAAAGAACAGTATCAGTTAATTAAAGTACAGCTAGTCATTTCTTAAACATTGAAGAAAATCTCATCTATTATTTAACTGAATTATATGTAAAAAATTATCTAAATGTTTTACATATTTCTAGTTAAATAATACATTGTATGACCATAATGTCTCACTTACACAAATAGTTATCATAAGGGGAAAGTAATTTAATTCTCTATTTTAAACATACTAGGAAAAGCCTGAACTGAAATCATAAATACTTAGTTCACACAATAATGAATGTGTTTTATATGAACTGGAAAGTCTAATTTATTTATTATCTGCTGCATATAGGCGGATAATATCAACTTCAAGCAGTATAATTTTAAATATTTATTAGTAACAAAGTTTTCAAACTCAAGCATGTTTAATTTAGGATGGGAAATCATTATATGGTACATCAAGCATCTCCAACTAATCTTACATCTTTTAGCAGAACACCGATGTCCAGATGCAGATTCATAACCAATATCAAAGGGGATCATTTACTTTTTACTGGTTCTGAGTGAAATCAAAAAGAAAGAGCATGCTGTCTTAAATACAGGCTATGGATAGAACCAGGACATCTCCTTTTTAAGTCTAATTAAACATTTTAGTTTGAGATAACGGAATTCTCCCTGTCATAAGGTGTATTTTCTTTCCAACAACAAAAATGGGTGAGATCTGGTGTGTTAAGAATTTGAACAATGAAGCTGATTCAATAAAACTGGACAATAGAAATTAAGCAGAAAAGTGGAGTACCCAGATATAGCAGCAATGAGTTCCTGTGGACCATTGCCTTCTCTGCTGTCATTAAAGTGAAACTTCAGGCTAAACCTTTTTTGTGGCTTCTGAGCAGAGTAGGAAAGGATTAAAACCTCTCTCTGTTCGGTTTTTATTGCTGTTTGTGGCTCAGTTGGGGATATTTGCCTTCACGTTTTGTCTTTGTAACTACATTGCTACTGGGGCAAGAAGAGAGGGCAGGAATCATTCTAAGAAGGACCCAGCAAGATAAAAAAATTTTTTTTTTACAAACATAGTAAGCTAGAACTTCTTCAACTTTTTATTCCTTAGTACAAAGGAGCTGATTGACATTGCTCTAAGCAAGGGGTTCTCAGACTTCTGAGGACCGAAATAAGAAAAATTTTATCATACTGGGATCTAAGAAGTATGTTATTACCAAAATGTCAGCAAAGCTATACAAAGACAAATAACAACAGCTGTATAATAAAAAAAACAAACACACAAACAGAAAATGTATTTGTATTCATTAAGTTATAGTTTTTATTATTGTATCATAGCCACAATAGATAAGTATATATACTATATATACTATTGATAAATATGGGCTCTATTTACGAAGCAGCTAGCTAAATATGGGGTCTATTCGGCTGGCTTCGGCCCCAGGACCCCTTCGGTTCAGTAGATTGACAGCAGCAGAGGGCGGGTACAATAGTTAGTTTGCTATTGGCTATTGCAAATTGAAATAGCCAATAGGAATCTGGCAATGCATTCCTATGGCCAAAACTTATTCATTTTTTTTCTATTCTGACACGGCTCTGTGTCAGAATAAAGAAAAAAAAAAGTAAAAGCAGTGCTTCTCTCCTGGGCAGCCTGGAGCAGGAGACTCCCGGAGCGCCCGGGAGAGTTTTTTTTTTGTTTTTTTTTACGGCAGCAGAACTGCGGGCCAACAGAAAACTGTTGGGTGGAGCTAGCTGTCATTGCTAGCTCCGCATAATCGTTTTCCACTTATTTTTTCTACTTTTTAAACAATTTTTCTGTTCTGCTCGGTACCACAGTGGGACCGAGCAGAACAGCCGAGCTGAGCGGCATTCGGCTATTCACTCACTGCTGTTCGGCATCTATAAGAATGGACCGAACAGCAGCGAGTAGCCGGAGGTTTGGCTTAGCCGATCCAGATGTTGGATCGGCTGAGTCGAACTCCTTCTGCACTTCGGGTCGGCCGAACATGCTGAGCATGAAGCCACATGATGTACGGCTAATTTCAGCCGATATACGGCTGAAATCAGCCGTATCAGCCTGAAGTGAATAGCCGCTTCGCTTTAGGTCCGTCATTCACTCGGCTGCCTACGGCAGCTTAGTGAATAGACCCCTATGTAATATGTATAGCAAGGGTTTATGAAGATGGATACCAAACGAGAACAACAACAGAAAGAGGTGTGCACCAAGGATGTGTTCTGTCTCCACTACTGTTCAATATCTGTACAGACAACGTTTTTCAAGATATTTGTGAAGGTGTTGGAATTCTAGCATATGAAAGATTATACATAAATACAGACAATATGGTTTTGCTTGCAAAATCCAAGGAAGACCTTACTTAAAGGGTTTCTAAACCCTCAGCTTTTTGTGCATAGATCTACTGCTAGCAAGCAGTAGATCTATGCAGAAAGTAAAAAAAAACAGCTTTAACAGCGGTTTAAACTTACCTGTATCTTCCCTGCGCGCTCCTGTCCGAAAATCTGAAACCACTCGGGCAACCGCAAAGCATCTTGGGTCGGGCGAATGCGCAGTTCACATTTTCGGCCGGGACGCGAGGAGAGACACAAGGTAAGTCTATAGACGCGTGCACCCGCATGCAGACACCGTGGAAGAGGAAGCGCCAGCAATCACAGAGAAGTCAGGGCTGGATCGGAGACTTGCCGCAGCGCTGGATAGAAGGCTGAAAACTACAGAAAAGAAGAAGATCATCGGATTAAGAGACATCATTTAAGGTAAGTGCTTTCATTAACGTTGTGTTGAGGCAAAAACATTTTTGCCTTTAATGTCACTTTAATGAAACAGCAGGAAAGTGCAAGGAAGTCTCCATCCAAATAAACACTCATAATGCAAAACATGGTTGTAACCAACAAAGGGAACAAAGAAATACAATTAATCCTTGCAGGTAATCAAGTAATCAACTTCCAATATTTTGCAATATGGATCAATAAAAACCTGAAGAATGATGTTCATGTCAGCACTAGAATTGCCAAGACCAAGCAAAATTTATGGAAACAAAATGAGATGATGACAAACAATCTTCCTCTAAGCATGAAGGAAAGACTGCTATGAATGCAAGTCTGGTCCATTCTCGGGTATGGCAAAGGCATGTTTTACCCTAAAGTCGGGTTGATTTACTAAAGGAAAATAGGCTGTTTACTTTGGAAGGGAATTGGCACTTTGCAGGGGAATGTTCCCTTAGCTTAATTAATGAGGTGAAGCTTTGCTGTCTTCTATCATTCAATCATGTACAAGAAAAAATACAGTTTTGTATATTTTCATTGCTTGTGGTTGAGTATTCTTTGCAAAGTGAATTTTCACAACATTCACTAAGCTAAGGAAAAATGCAATTGTAAAGGGTACAGCTTACTTGCCTTTAGTAAATCAACCATAATGTCTCTAAAAAATCAGATCACAAGTTTTGCAATGTTTTGCTACAGAAGGACCTTGGAGTTCAGCCGGATAGACATGGTCACAAATAGAAGAAGTGCTGCAAAGAGTCATTGAAACAAAGGAAACATTGTTGGAAGGAAGATTGTAAAGATAAAATGCCAAATGTTTAGGTTTATCCCCAAAAAACTCATCTAGAAAGGACTTTTGGAAGATTGTGAAAGAAATCAAAGTAAAGAAGGAAAGGGGAGAAGAAGAAAATGGTGAATGGGAGACATTCAGGATATTACAGGCAGCCTTGACATAAGGCGGAACTTGAACCTGGCAAATACAAGTCCAAATGGAAAGTGATGGTGGTTTTGGGTTTCCTGTTTCGGGTTTGAAGTTCACTAAAGACAACAAGTAGTCATTGTAGTGGTAATGACAATGTTGAAATGAGGTTAAATCTATGTACAGCAATAGAAATCTGAGAGGGGCTTTAACCTTTCCCTTTGTATCCAGTGAAAAAGTTTGGTTTGTAGTTACATAATGAAAATTTATTTATTTTGCAGGGGTCCCTGCTGGAGTTTATTCTATATTAACGATTATGCAAAAAATTATGCAGTAACATGTAAAGATGGGCAAGAACATCTAAAACCCCCAGCTGATAAGGAATCATGGCAAGAAGATCTCCCTGTTAGATTATGTAAGGCATATATGACGCCAAGAATTTACTCAACCCAAGAAGCTTTAGCTATAACCAGAATATTAGTTTCAGGTGGACTACACCTTTATCAATTAAGTTAATGATGTTGTATTCATGATGGATGAAGATTGTTATAAAAATTATATCACCCAACATAGCTTGAGGCACAAAAAAGTCTTGTGGTCCATAGTCAAAAACTGATCTAATTCAAAGAAATACAAAAAAGTGTGTCTACGTTGCATATACCACAGTTTACATTGAGAGCTAGATCCTCTGTACACCAAAATCCCTTGGGAGCTTCATAAGACAGGTGCAGACCTGCAAATAGAATACAGCTATTGCAAGCCCAGCATGTCACACATAATTTCCTAACTCTTTAATCAACCCAACTTAGATCCCTAATATAAAATTCTACCTCAGAAAAGTGGCAGCACCCAGCGATTATGGCAGTAAAAATAATAAATGGATTCCCAAGAGACCTATTTTGACAACAGGGAAAGGTAAAATATTTCACATTGCCATATATCTTGGCTCATCTAACCCTAACAGAAAAGACAGAAAAATAAATAATACTTAACTGAACATTCCATTATCTTCAGAAGTATATCAGCTGTAAAAGGCACCTATTTTGTTTGATACCTTATAATTAAAATTCCATTGTAATCTTTCCCAAACTAAATTATGTGCACACTCTTTAGCTGGCTATTCATAAACTATTCACAGAGCCATTCGACCTGTGAAATGACATGTACATTCCTTCTGTTTAAATAGAGGCAAAAATGAATGGCATTAGTGTTACGGCCTCTGTTATGTCGCTACTAAATTTAGTGTTATATCTGGACTGTAATTAGTCTGGATGCTGATTGCTCTGAGATCTGCAGGTTTCCCTAAAGGTGCCCAAACACTGCACGATTCTCGTACGAGAATTGCGGGAAATCCCGCGATAGTACGAGAATCGTGCAGTGTATGGAAGGCGTGCAACTGTTTCTACTGTACGGCCGCACGTCTTCCGTTGAACAAGCAGGCTGGAAAACCCACCGGGAATCGTACGATTCTCGGCGAGTTAGTGGCCTGCTTGTTCGACAACTGCCGAACGAGCCGGTGTGCGCCTTGGAGGAGGTCTGTGTGCTACAGAATGCCTGGTCTAGGCCTCAGCATGTGGCAGATGCAGGGGGCCCAGAGGCATAAGATGTTACTGAGAAGAAACCTAAAGGAATCTGGGCTGGAGGAGGAATCTGCTTACTAAGGAGTGTCGCAGAGGAGCTGGTGAGAGGCTGCCGTCTGGACCCAGTATCTTACTGGGTCCAGTATCTTACTGGATCCCTCGCCCTATATTCAGATATTACACAGAAGAGAAGCCAGTAGGTGAACTCTAAGTCCTGTGTCTGTTCTCCTTCAGAGTCTTGGACTGTTCCTGGCTGTTCTTTGCTGCTACTACCTATCATTGATCGCTCTCATAGGACATTTTGCTACCTGTTACTACTGTTGCTAATAGTGAAGACACTGTCCTCTATTTTTGTTACTTGGGTATCCTGCAACCCTAACCATCTCTCCTAGTTGATACTGAGCAAGAAATACTAAAAAGACCCTACGACTCGAGCCTGTTCTATCCTAGAAGTGTTGGTGTTGCTAGAGCTAAGTAAAGGGCTGTTGGCTGGCATTACAGTTAGGAGAACCTAATTCCTATCCAGTGGCTCCTTCGGGAGGTGAGCGCTACATTGGCATATTTAATTTCCACATTGAATGTCATTTTAGGAAAGTACCCCATTATGGCCACTAGATAGAACTGAGGAGCATAGGAAATATATATTGATTCCCTATGCTCCTTCTAAAAGAGTAGGAGGAGTCTTAGGATACTGGTGGTGAAAAGAAGAAGGATCAGAGTGCTGGCAGTAAGGAGGAGGAAAAAGTCTTCATGACGAAACATGTCAAGGAGGAGTTAACACGCTGATGTCATCAAGCTTATCACTGGGGGAGAAGCTGTTTGCCAGTGGAGGAATTATACAGCTCTGCCTATTAAGCCTTGAATGCAAGTTTTTAAAGAATCTTTGATTAAAAGTTTTTATGCAGTTTTGAGAGTGTATTGAATTTAACTGTAGGGGAGGTTGCATATTATGTTGGGACTATCACTATGCACTTTATTGTTTTTGTATATTTATGTATAAGTTGTACGTTTTTTAGCGCAGTGACTTTGTCTTGAGATTGTCTTTAGAAGGAGAAGGGTTGACAGTGCTAGCAGTGAGATGGAGGAAAAATAGGGTGGTTTTGAGGGGTACGTTGTACCACTTCATGGCATAAGAGGAGATCTTGGGTGATCTCCTGGGCCAAAGGGAGCCCGACATGTCTCACTTTGAGGATGTGATCTGCAACAGCATCTTTGCCGTATTTCCTGATGCTTCGAGATTCCACTGCACTGGAGGCATAGCTGCAGCGGGAAACCCTACTGCCATAAGCTGCCTCCCTTTCCACAATACAGGGGGAAGGGCAGGCATCAGCAAATGGAGGAGGGAAATCATGCTGGTGGTTAGGTGGAGGAAGAATATTGGGATGCTGGCAGTGAAGAGAAGGACCATTTCTTCAGGAAGCTTCAAGGGGTGTGTTTCACCCCTTCCCGATGCAAAGGGAAAATGATGCACTGATTTCCTTATGGTGGCTGTATCTACCTCTCTGCGCAACAGATTTGTGAATCTCCAGATTCACCAGAATTTTGCTTAATAATGATGTAATTTGTTTTCAGAAGCTATTACATATTGGTATTTAAGACCATATAAATTAACATCAATTTAAGGATGCACTAAGATGTTTGCAGCTAATCATGTGGTCTCAATACAGTTAATTGTTAATCTAGGCAGGAGGTTGTATTTTAATAAATTAATAATTTAATCATGATTTTTAATGTCACAGTTTGATGAGATGAAGTAGCATGTAGATTACCAGATTAGTTCTGAGAACATTTGTAGGTAGAATCAGTTTATCAGCTGTGTTGTGGACAAATTTGGGGACCTCTATACAAATGAGCTGGTTGATGATTTCATTGACGTGTTTATTACAATCATGTTAATAAAGTTGCTGTTCTTATTGTACTTATTTTAAATTGATTACATTTAATCATTGTATTATTGATTACATTTCGGTCACTTAAAAAAATTTTAAACCCATTTTTTGCATTTTGCATAGAGAAGAAAATGGTTGAAATCCGTGTCAGGATTTTTTGCCATGTGTCCTATTTGAGAGGTTTTGCTTCACTTCCTGTCCTGTAAACATATCAGGAAATGAGGGGAAATCTATCCAAAGTGATATAAATCCCCAATTATACAGCTGTCACTGGACTAAGTGTCCGTATTGAAGAATTCCTCTCTATTCCTGTTCTGGTGGCAATTCAAAATATTGGATTTTTCCTCACTTTCAGTCCCATTGACAATGGTCACCAGGACAGGTAGAAAAGGTGAATCTCCTTAGCAAGCACACAAGCAGCGAAAATACATTTAAGTGGTTCTAATCAATACATACTCTATCCAAAACTATATGAAATTAATTTTGGCTTCATATACACGTTCCAGTGCCTACATATATTAATACGCACAATTGTTTACTAAGACATTGAAGGCTGCCTGCACCATAACAACCAATGACGTTGTGTGGCCAGGCCACCTGTATCCTAGCGGGCAATAACATAGCGCCAATGAGCCCACTGATTGCTGGCTTATTTCAAATTGCAAACAAGCTGAAGGTCATTCCACGTGACATAATTGACCAAATATGGTCTTGACCACATTTGGTTAATGACGTCAGCCAGCATCACCGACTGGTTTGTTGACATTCAGCAGCTGGCAGTGGAAATTCAATTTTCAGAGAGAGTTCACTGGGAGAGGCGGGTTGTCGTGTTTGTATCATCTAGACATTGTTTATTGTGATTGGCAATAGATCTACATTGCTGGATGTCGTGAGGGCCCCTTATGTTCAAGAAAGCATATAGATTCCGATAAGTTTCCCCCCCACCCCTGCAGACCCCACATCCACCAGGCCAGGCCTAGATAGCAAGGATAACTTGCTACAAACTTGTGGCAGGGTGAAATTTTAATTTTTGTTAACTTGCTGCACATATTCCTGGCAAGTTGTAGACTTGCAGAACACTTGCAGCACAAGTTCTAGTTGATACTTTTTGAATTTGTAGCAAATTTGCTTGGCAGGTCTACAGCAAGAGTCCTGCAGGTCTTAGCGAGAGCTCTGCAAGCTCGCTGGTCTGGAGACTTGCAATGCAGACTTGCTGTAATTGTGCAACAAAATTGCAGACTTGCTGTAATTGTGCCCTTTTCCCCATCAACATGGACATGGTGCCTTGAGGGGGGCCCTGGCAATTTCCCCGTTCCATGTTAAGGGGAAGGTGGCCTGGTATAGTTCAGGAGAGGGGTACATGCTAGCTGCCCCACCCTTTCCCGCTCCTGGTTTAAGGGTCTGGTATGGATTTGGGGGCGACCCCATTTTTATTCCTGGGGGGCTCCCTTTACATCCATACTAATAATAATTTTTGGAGGGAGTCCATATTTTTTTGTTTTAGGCGTATCCACTACTGAAACATATCTGGCCACATGCAGAAAAAAAAGTTAAGCTTGCACCTCCTAATCAGCTGCCTTCATATTGTTTGATTTCATTTAAACTGAGGTACCTACGCTGTAAATTGACTGGCAATCTACGCATCTCCTTGAAAGGGCTAAAAAAAATAGTAGGTCATTCACATGTCCATAAAACTTTATAGTAATATGAACATGCTCCCTTCTCCATATGGCAGCCTTGCTAATTTAGTTTTGTCAGTTCTCCCTCACTTGGACTGATTCCCACTAATTGGAGGGTACTGTCAGTCATTTTGATATCTGTATAAAAAAAAAATATATATATATAAAAATATATATTTATTTTTTTTACTGAAGAAGATACACTGATATGTGCTTCAATTTTCCAAGTCTCTTATTCCCAATGTTAATAGTGTCATAGTCTTCAGTGGAGTTTTACTAATTGCTGTCAGAGCTATTTTTCAATTTTTACTAATTCTGGGCCCTGGGATTTGACAGTTATTTGGATCTGTGACGATTTTGGGGGAAATTTGAATGCAGAAAATGAACAGAATAGAACATAAAAATACACTATTCCAACGGAGCACTAGCAATGTCATTTGTTGTGCATGTAGGATGTGATCTTTTCAAGGTGACATGTGAAATAGTCTAAAAGCCTTGGGATGAAAATAACCACCAGCGATGTACCCAGAACAGCCCTCTGTTTAATCTCTTGTAAATTTTATGCAGCTGTAATTGAAATATAGGAGAATTTATAACCCATACGATCAAAATATATCAAGTAAAAATCTGTAGATATAAAATTATATTGCAAATATCATCTATAAGCAATAGATGTGAATATATGGTCCTTTCAAGATGAGGATTAAAGTGAAAGCCTGGGCAAAAATAAGTCCACCTTTTAGCCTAGCTGAGTATTAAAAGCTAAGCATTTAGCTAGGGAAATGCTAATTTGCAGTGCACTGAGCAGGCTGGAAGCCAGTGGTGAAATATGAAGCTGCAGAGCTACTTTCTCTGAACAACGTTGTGATACTCTGGCTATATAGTGTGGCAGGGGAGTGTATATCACAAGAGTGGCTGAAGAGAATTGCAGATATTTTAGAAGGTAAAACAAGTAAACAGTTCACATACAATTTTTTCAACTCGTTTACCTGCCTCGCCTGAAAAAGGCCAGTCCAATCGAAACTGATACTTCAGATAAAGAAACAATGTGAATTGCACAATGTTGAGACAATGTAGAATTATTTTTATAATGTAGATTATCTTGTAGGTACTGCATGGTTTTTATCTTGCTTACCTGTCATGCTAAATTGGCCAATCCCTTTCTTGCATATGCACCTTCAATTGTTAAAAATGTATAGAAAATTCCTACTAACAAACTTTTTTTAGGTGCATTTCTACCTTTGGATGAAGTTCCTTGCACACTTTCAGTATGCACACAGTATAATTCTTGCAATATATCTTTTTGTTAACATCCCCCATGCTTCTTTCTGTCAGTTGAGATGCCATATTGAAAATGAAACAAAAAAGGAGTACTTTAATCTGTGAAACATAATTTAAAAAAACGAGAGGGAGATCTTTACCTATGAACAAAATCTTCACATACAGTGATCTTAAAATTTTTTAGGGGTAGGGTGGGAAAATAAAGTGGAGTTATCCTTTAAATACATTTACTAGGTGTCATCTATCATTGTTGTTGTATGATCCAACCCAGATTATAGAAGGTTACCTATGATGGATATTCTGAAACTTAAATTGTTATTTGTAGGTGATATTCTGCACATTCCCCTATATTCCCTTGCATGTTTCTCCATCCTTTCCAAGTGTGTCACTTTACTCAGTGAAGATGCATCATACAAAAAGATACACAAAGCATATAAATGAGTGCAGGGTCACATGGTAAACATGTTTCTGTTCCAACCGAAAAATAAAGCATTCTATTGGTCTGCGGCTACACTGCCCCAATGCAACAAACTGCAATTCACTTTGTGTTCAGACACCTTTCTATCAGAACCAGCATCAACCGTTTCATCAATTTGAGCTACAGTAGCTCTTCTATTGGATGGGACTACATGGGCCAGCCCTC
Organism: Nanorana parkeri; assembly: GCF_000935625.1. Classification (NCBI taxonomy): domain Eukaryota; kingdom Metazoa; phylum Chordata; class Amphibia; order Anura; family Dicroglossidae; genus Nanorana; species Nanorana parkeri. The sequence continues at coordinate 768,524 of NW_017306562.1, forward strand.
ACTCCCCACATGCATCAATGAACCTTGGCCGCCCATGACCCTATCGCACTTCACCGGTTTTCCTTTTTTGGACCACTTTTAGTTAGTCCTGACCAATGCAGCCTGGGAATATCCCACAAGAGCTTCAGTTTTGGAGTTGGCCCAGTAGTCTAACCATCACAATTTGGCCCTTGTCAAAGTCACTCAAATCCTAAGTGGATTTGAAGAAATTATTTCACCTCTACTGTGGGATAGTTTCTTCCTTGTCTTAGCCAGTGTTTCACTTCACAGCTGATGCCACCAAAATGATTCAATTTGGTTTTTTTTGTGTGTATTAAAAAAATCTCATACTTCCTCTGGGCTGCACGGAGAGCTCATTTTGTGGTAACCAGCAAGTCAACATCTGCAAATATCTCAAAATTATCAGAGCTTTTGTTCCCTTAACTCCTGGGCTTCCACGGCCTAATAAACAGACAGTACAAAGGCATAGGATAAAAGTGCAGTTTTCCTTTTGCAGGTAAACCACTCCCTTATATGTATTTTATCTGTGTATTTAGCTTTGCTTGGATTAGGGTTAGTTCAGTTTTAAAGTATATGTGAACCCGCTTATAAAATTTCATATACGCTATAAAACCCTGCTAAAAATAAGCTGATCCCCCCTTCCAACCCTTTCTCCTACCCATTTACCAGATTAAAAATATATATACATCGGAGCTCTTTTTTATTCACTTAACTCAGCTGACCATTTTCCTCGCCAGCACCACAGCTAGAGTGCTGAGCTTGCCTACCCCTGCTATAAAGCAACCTCACATATTTTCTGAGTTGTTATCTCCTTCATAAACCATATATAAAGCCCAATGGCTAAAGAAGAGAATGCTTCAAAACTTACCTCCAAACCTTCCTGAATTCCACAAGACTGTCTCAGGATTTCAACCAAATCCTGGTGTCCTGCGGATCCAGGCTGTGTCCCAGAGCCATGTGCTGGAACACTCAACAGCCATGAACATACTGCTGGGCTGAGTGCTCTCTATGTTCATACTTATGGTGGTAATAAGGGATACAGTGATAACGATACTAGTATCGGTATCGGTTTCGATACCAAGTATTTGGGTGAGTACTCGTACTCGATGCCTATCCCGATACCGGAACTTCCAGTATCAGGAAGCTGGGCGGCGAGTCATTACATGCTGCCTGGCTTCCTGATTGGCCAGGAAGCCGGGCAGTGTGTAATGACTCGCTCCCCAGATTCCTGATTGGTCAAGAAGCTGGTCAATCAGGAAGCTAATGGAGAAGCCAGGTGGCGAGTCATTACACATCGCCTGGCTTCCCGGCTAATCAGGAAGCCGGGCGGCAAGGCATTATATGCCGCCTGGCTTTCTTTAAAGTACTGGTAATGGTATTCAGTATTGGCGAGTACCCAGAAAAAAATAAAGGTACTCGTTCTCAATACCAAAAAAATGGTATGGCAACAGACAGTCAGTGGCAAGGGACACAGAGCAGCATGCAGGTTAGTGTAATCCACTGCCCTGTTTCCCATTGATCATGAATGTCTGGGGTGGGGGGGGAAACTTTAAATGTCTACCATTGCTTTTGAAAGGGAGAAACATTTACTGGCCACCAATTGCTAGGAAGGGGCGCAAGAACCTTTACTAATCACCAATAGATATTTCTTCATCCTACTGATGCAGATGCTGGAAGGGGGGATTCTTCTTCCTACTGATGCAGCTGCTCGGAGAAGCAATTAATTAAGTTTCTTTTTATGTAAGTGATTAGTTAGTTGAGGGAAGATGCATGTGTGGGGAGTAGGGGGCAAGCCCAGAGTTCAGCTTTAAGCCATGCCCAATATTCAGTGTAATGTACCAATGCAGATTTTTGATAGGTACTTAGCCCTCTAAGGCGTCCCTCTTTCTAAAGTTCTACATTTAGGAGGTCTGTTTAAACCCTTGTTCATTTTTTTTCTTTTCTATTACTGCGTGTCTACTGAGGAGATTCCCCTTCACTTTAACTGGGAGGAAATTTCTCCAAAGTGGGGAAAATAGAAAACTATCCTCTTAGGCTGTTATGACTAGAACAGGTCTCTTCATTGGTGAATTTCTTCTCTATTGCTTGTCTGGTAACACCTGTAAGATTGGACTTTCTGGCACTTCTGGGCCACTGACAATGGGTATTAGGGCAAATAAACAAAGTAAATCTCCCTAGGTGGAGCCAGACAGCACGTAAGCATGTGTAAGGCATTCTGAAAATTATACTCCATCATAATAATTATGTTTAGCCCTAGGCCTACATAGGGCAGGCCACGTTTTTTCATTTAATAGGAAACAAGGGAGCCATGTTCAGGTTTTAGACCAGTGTTCTGTTAAGGAGCACTTCTGACTAGCTAAAATGATAACAGTTAATTGGTTGATTAGCATAGATAGATGCATGCCTAAGTCTTATCTTGTCTAGACAGTGACAAAATAGAACTGGCTTGGGTTTGGTTTTTTTAGCAGTGTATATTGGGTATGACCAAAGATCAATGGTATAGCCTGAAAGGTTATTATTTTCTTCTCCAAAAATATTGCTTAGTAGAGCCTAAGTCATGTTTTCTATAACGTATGACCGTAAGACATCAAATCTATTATTTCAAATGTTACAGCTTTGCATTTTCTGTACATTGGCATTCACATTAGCTTATGCTATGAAATGAGCCTTGGAGAAAAAGGAATCCTTGAAAAATTACTGGCGGAGAGATATTCACTGCCACCTTCAAGCTAGTTGTATAAATTTTGGTTAAAGTGAAACACCAGGATTTCTTTTTTTTTTTTTACACACCACAAGTCAAACAGGTAACCTCTAATTAATATTATCTTAGGTTTGGATTGCTGCTCTTTACTGTACAAATCATAGAGTCATTGATGCCGGATGCTGGAGCTAGTGAAAAGCTCTTCTTCCGATGCTGCAGCTGAGAGCTGGCGCTCTCATACAATGGAGGGATCCTGTTGTTGACTCTCCCTATCCTCTACCTGTGTCATTTGATAGAAACACCTTGAGGGGAGTTTTTTTTAAACTGGAGCAGACAAAATAATAATGTGAGGCTGCATGTACTGTACACTTCGTAGAGTCTGGGTGTCAGGGCCCTATTAACATTGAGGCAGGTGGAGCTCCCGCTCCAGGCCTGTTCCTGCAAAAAGGCCTGTCCGACCCGAATCGACTCAGTATGCCCGATGGCAATCCAAGCCTGCCCCAAGCAGAACTAACCACCTTAGAGCACATACTGACCACATGATAGCCCATGTTGACCTCCTGGAACCCGCACTGATCACCTGAGAGACCTCAGTGACCAACTGGAGCCCAAACTGACCACCTAGAGCGTGCACAGACCACCTGGAGCCCGCACTGACAACCTGAGAGCCTGCACTGACCACCTGGAGTCCGCACTGACCACCTGGAGCCCTCGCTGACCATCTGAGAGGCTGCACTGACCACCTGAGAGCCTATACTAACCACCTGGAGCCTGCACTGATGACCTGGAGCCCACACTGACCACCTGGAGCCCTCACTGGCCACTTGGAGCCCGCTCTGACCACCTGGAGCCCGCTCTGACCACCTGGAGCCCGCTCTGACCATCTGAGACGCCGTACTGACCATCTGAGACGCCGCACTGATCACCTGGAGTCCACGCTGATCACCTTGAGCCCGTGCTGGCCACCTAAAAGCCCACACTGACCACCTAAAGCCCAGACTGACTGCCGGAGAACTGCACTGACCAACTGAGAGCCTCAATGATCACCAGAGAGACACAGTGGCCCCCTGTGAGCCCGCACTGGCCTCCAAAGAGCCTAAACAGCCTCCCGAGAGCCTGCACAGCTCTCCTGAGACCAGGGAGACATCAGGCTGCTGTCAGAGCACAATGAAAACCAGACAAGCAAAAGGTGCTAGTTAAAATATTTATTAAGAACAGTGTCCACAGGAGCAAGCAGAGTCTTAAACCGGAACAAACCAGAGTCAGGAGCAGGTAGTCGTCCAAGCCAGGTCAGGAACACAGAGATCAGCGTCGTCAGGAACAAGCCAGGAGCAGGAGCCAGGAAATCAGCATTTTCAGGAACAAGCCAGGAGCAGGAGCCAGAGGAGGACGTCAGCCAGCATCAGGTCATATACAGAATCAGGATACTAGAGCAGCAGGAAAGAACTAGCAGGAAGACCATGCAAGGGCAAGGTCAGACTGGACTGAGTGGTATATATATATAGGGTTCCACAAGGTTAAACAATTCACACTCCATTAGCCAGTCCAATAGAAAATAAACAAGGGAGAGGACAGCAGACAACCATGGACAGCGTTGGGGTATCAGAGCAGACAAGATCGAGATAAACCCAGTCAGTCAGGTGGAGCCCCACCAGAAGGCAGCTACAAAACATGCCTAAAAAGAATACCCACATATCAATCGACTGCCCAAACTAAATCAAACTAATCACCCTGAGTTGGAAGAAAAGCACCCCACAGGGACACCTCAGCAGAGAATACCCTAAAGCTGCCATTCGCACAAAGTCAAACGCAGAGAGGAGCGCCCATTCACCCCCTCCAAGGCCCAGTGTAAAAAGTGCAAAATAATATCAGAAAGAGACCCAAATAAAAGGAGAAAAAGACATTAACAAGTAAAAACATTTTTAAAAAACACAAAAAAATATCAGAGATGGGAATATGGAGCAACCCCTGCTGCCAGTAGAGGCACAGCAAAGGGGGAACTGCAGCTACAGTCAGTCATGACAATAACTAATGTGGAATCGAAAACAAAGGCAACCATGAAAGCACCACCCATTGTTGGACTAGTAAACACTGACAGAACATGAATAGTAGGAACGAGCTATACATGATCCACTATCCAGAGCTGTTCGGTAATCCACCGAAAGAAGGAAGGAAGCGCAAGAGAATTAGAATGTAACTAGGTCAATAAAAACTGGGGAACTGTAATACAGAAAGTGAACTCTTCCCTGGGAGGTATCAAATGGCATTAATAACCCCCAGGAGGGTGAGCCACAAAGGACAAAAGGGAGAATACTGATAGAGTGCAAGTATGATAGTACACAGTTGTCACCAAGACTGGCAAACAACATCCAGAGATGAATGTGAACTGCTGAAATGAATAAACTCAGCAAAGAGGAGCAAACAAAGCTGTGCAAAGAGAGCAACCAGATTGCAGTGGATAGGAGAATGTAGGGTCACATACCACATGAATGATCAATCCCGCCGAGTGTCTCATCTAGTTTCCTGAGACCTCTGTGGTAATGGAGAGAGATCCCTCTTGTGGTTAGCAGGTGAATGCACATCTTGCCACAGTTCCAGTGTGGAAAGCTTATGAAACTGTGGGGGCTGTGCATCCAGCCAGGGCTCCAGCTCTGGAGAAAAAAATTCCAAGCACTAGCAAAGGATTGCAGGTCATTTGGCACCTTACCATCTTTGTGGGCAGGCAAGTGGAACGGGAAGCCACATTTATATGTAATACCTGACTCTTGGAGAAGATGGTTTAGAGCCTGCAGGGCCCGTCGATGAGACAGAATGCGATGAGACAGTTTGGGATAAAGAAAAATGGACACCCCCATTAAAATCTATTGTGTCTGACTCTCTTGCCTTCTGGAGAATGGCCTCCCATGCCTTTTAGAAATGTACTCTGCAAAAGACATCCCTCGCTTGAGTGTGATGTACGCAATCAATTTCAATGTCATCAGTGACAGGCCACCCAAGCAGCAAGTTGAATATGGTCTTCACCAAATGCTGCAGGTGAAATGGGCCGGTGGCCTCCAGTAGCCCTCTCAGCCTTATATTGTTCCGCTGATGGCGATCCTCAAGAATGTCAAGCTGAATCCACAAGGAGGAGAGGTAAGTGGAATGGATGAAAGCTGTACTCTGGAGCTCTGAAATCACAGTGGCATGTGAAGTTCAGGCTTTCATAACAGCATCCAAGTGTTGGAGCAGACTTTGCAAACCCTCCTTAATCTCAACCATATTGTGTTTATATTCGAACTCAAGGTTCAAGAACATGTGCTATATATCCTGCTTTGTGGGTAGCATGGCAAACAACTTTTGCATCTCATGAGGCAATCAAAATACATCTGTGTATCCATAGAAGAATGTTCCAAGTCTGCACGTTTGGGCGCCATCTTGTCCAGAGGCCTGGAGACCGAAGAATTAGGGGTGCACTGAAAAAAGGACTCTATGTCCACCTGCTGTGGCTCAGAGGAAAGTTCTTTGGGTTGCCAAGTCTTCTCCTTGCCATCCCAGCTCATGATGTGCTCTGGAGTCAAGAGAAAAGCACCCTAAGGAGCCGGTTTCCCGGGCAGTGAAGCAGGAGTTTTCAGCAGATGCATCTGCTTTCAGCCATGGACAAGCCCCATACCCCTGTTCTTGTAAGATTTGAATCTTAATCCACCAAAAAAAAAGCTGTATGTACTCATGTAATGCAACAAACAAAAGTGGAGCAAACAAATCAAAACAAAATGAAATGCTCTTGCAAGTACCCAATACACTCTGAACAGAGGTGTAAAGGAAAGTCAGGCATGTCAACGGAAGTGGTGAATCACATGACATACGGTATAATGCGACCTGACAGATCAGCTAATATATGGTGTTGAAACCGTTAGCAGGGGCTTGATAAAGCACCAGGCAGACTTAGTAAGAATTTAAAAAAACAAGTTATGAAACATCTAATTGAGTTGAAACCAGAAGTCAAGCAAGTGAAAGTTTTGCTGTAAATATAAATCTTCAGTGTACTGCTAACACCATAAAACTCAAGAGTGTGAGTGTTAATATCACTTTGAGGCAACCGTTCTAAGAAGAGCCCTGTTGAGATCACCGTCAATTAAAGAGCTCCATTAAGAGCACTGTTATTTAATAAACCTTAAACAGAGTACTGCTATATATGAGACCTGCTGTGCGAAAAATACCAAGTTACAGGAATTAAGAGATCATGTTCCTCTTACTACTATTGCAGTTTTTAGCGCTATAAAAGAACAGGAAAAGTTACAAGTAATCCTTGTTGCAGAAATGTCATATAAGAAAAAGTCCGCTGGTGTTGTTACTATCAAACGCTGTGGAGTATAAAGCAGAATTTCTGCAATAAAGATAACTGGCTGAGTGAATTAGCCTTCGTGTGGCTTCCTGCCCTTTGCAACTATACTTTTCTTTCAGACTCCGCACATAAAACAGGGGAATAGCTAAACCCCTGTGGGATCCAATGCAAAATATGATACAAGGCCTCACAGTATACTGTTCTAATAACATATAAATGCTTCACATGGTATAATAAGCATAAAAGCTTATTCTAGCTAAGAAAAACATCATGATGATATTTCCATTGATGTAATAAGAAGGGAAATAGATCCATGCCCATAAATTAGGGTCAGCTCAAGGCCCTAAGGACATGGAAGCTGTAATGGATGTTATTTCTGCTAGCGCTATTATTTTGACACAGAGTTAAAGTTAAACCTGAAGAAGAAGAATAGACAGATAGATTACATGACTAAGGTGAAGAAAGGATTGAGATTGGAGCTTAGTGTAGCATTGAGTTCTTAAACAACATATGAATGGACTCCGGTTGCTGCAAGGGAAGGCTGGCTCAAAAACTCACTTACTTGCCAGCCTACATCATGTCTCCTGGACCTCACCTGGTCCTGCTGACAAACATTCATTTTGTACAAATGGCACGTGTCTCCTTCCTTTCCTCCACTGCAGTGTTCCAGCCTCCATAAGACTTTTCTGCATTCAACGCTTCTGGGAGTAACGGATGCCTGTCTCCCATACCAAATGCCGTGGCTCCCTGCTCCAACACCTACATCACTACAGGATTCAGTAATTTATATATGGGTCAGGAAAAGAAGCCACAGGATACAGCAGGGGACATAGGCACTCAACACTTCTGGAAGTGTTAAATGCTGCAGTGCTGGAATTGAGGAAACGTAGAAGACATGGCCTACCAAAGAGGTAAGTATAATGGATCTTCTGTTTCACTGAACTTTAAATATAATTTTTTTTTTAGAGAGAGACTGACAGGGTCCTTTTTGATCTTTTCTCTATCCCTGAAAATCCCCCCTAACACCTAGCCTGAACTCTGAAACTTAGGTTAGCACCAAACACCAAATGTAGCATTCATTTAGAGATGGAGTAGGGAATGATTAAAACCCCTGTCAGTTTTTTCTTTTGCTATCTGTGCACCATTGGGGAAGAGGAAATATGAAGTGAAAGAAATGTCCTGAACAAGTGTCCACATTGGAAGACTTCCCTTCTAGCTCACAATTTTTTATATTCCGTCACTTTAAGTCCTGGTGCAGGACCAACTGTGCCAAGAAAAGTTTTGGCCTTAGATAGTTTAACTTTAATTCTGAAAATGTAGTTAGAGTAACAAACCTATTTTTTTTTTTAGTTTTGGAGAGATTAGAGAATTGTTAAAATGTTTTATGTTTGCCCTCTTTATGCCCCATTGGGTAGAATTTTGGATTTTCCATCCTCTTATCCTGGTGGAGCAGCAGGGACACAAATGGGGCTTTTAACACTTCCTTACGCTATCCCAAAAAAAGTTTAGACTTTATAAATGTGGGTTGTGACACCCAAGCATAACTACTATTTCCCCTTCTTTGTAGGCTATAGGGTTGACACTCTAATATAGCCCTACCTTTTTACTGAAAAGTGTTCAAAAAATTACAGATAGCCCAAATATTTTATAGGTATATGTTCATAGTAATATTGAATTATCTGCAAAAATAACACACTCTAATTGAAGTGGTGCTTGCTGGTAGCTAAGCTATCATTAGCATTTTAACAATTTTATATTTCATTATAATCATTGTATGTGAGTACTGCTAGGGCAAGTTTGCGTGATGTGGTACAGTGCTGTGAGATAAAGAAGGATCTTTCCACTGTTTCAGAGGCTACTGTCTTTATAAAGCACATTGTGATTGAGTGATACTCAAAGTCTTGATTTTTTTTTTCTTCTGCATTTAATAGACTATTTTAACGCTCCTTACGAAGAAGGTTAAAACGCCTTAGACTGTTTCAATGGTTGGAGGACTCACCAGCTTCAGAATGGTGTAATAGTCGTCTTTCCTTGTATTCTTTTCTCTTGTGTTGTTATAGGGTATCAGTGCTGTAAAAAAGTATACAAAAATACCCATTGTTAGAAGCGATGTTCTTTCAAAAGTTTCAACTTGTCGACCTCTCCAACTGGTGACATCACATCCAGTGACTGCCAGTAGGAGATCTACAGCAGATGGTGTTAGTGCACATGCCCAGGAAATCCTTGTCAAATTGTCTTAACTATTGCCACAGCGCCAGCGTGGCTATCCACTTCTATAACCTACTACAGTTATATTTGTCCTAGGTTATAGAAGCCGATAGCCGCGCAGGCGCAGTGGCTATTGCCTCATCGGATTCTATAACCTAGTCAAAGGTTATATTATGTTACAGCGCCTGTGCAGCCACATGATTCTTTCTACGACCACAGTTGCCACTGCGCCTGTGCGGCTATCGGCTTCTATAACCTAGGACAAATATAACTTTGTACTAGGTTATAGAATCCGATGAGCCGCTAGCCGCGCAGGCGCAGTGGCAATAGTTAGACAGTTCGCCAAGGATTTTCTGGCCATGCGCACTAGCTCCATCTGCTGTACATCTCCTACTGGCAGTCACCGGATGTGACGTGCCCAGTCAGAGAGCTCGACAAGTTGAAGCTTTCGATAGAACAAGTGATTAATATGCCAATGTCTGAACAGAACCCTCAAGAGATTATGAATTATAGGGAAAGGTTTCGCCTCCTTTTCAGATTTGGCACCAAAACTAGCTTTACTCATATTTGCAACAAATGCTTTTCATTGTTACCAGTCTCAATGATTGCACACCATTCCCACAACATGCATACGAGCATAGTAAGATCACTGCTGTATTAAAATGAATGAATGACGACCTCACAATTTTCAGAAATCAAAAAAATTGTCTTGCTTAGTAATGTTGTGCGATCATTGTGTACAAAATAGCAGCCAGCCATAGGCTTATATTGTCTTTTTGATACCCTCCTTATACATAACATAGAGTTTTCTACCTTGCTATAATTTTCCTCCCGTGTAGCCTGGATAAACACAATCCAAACTGAATCATATCAAAGTCTCTCTGGATGTAATAGAAAGGGCAAACAAACCAAGGCCCACCACAAACAGCTTCATATGTTTCTGTGAAAATTCTGCTGGTTTCAGTATGAAAGGATTTTCACAGATAAAACAGGTACTGGCTCTGTAGTTGGGGGACTTTGATAAATACAACCTGCACACCGCTATGGCCATTATCCACGGTGCTAGGAAATAATCAAAGTCACTTGACAATCAGCCATGGAGACACAGGCCTAATACAGCAGCGGTCGTTTCATCACTGATTCATTAGTGTCATTAGCATAGGAGATGAACAGGTATATAGTACGTAAGACACAATAAACCATCTTAGCTGTGCAAACCACAAAGGCTAATTTTTGTCCTCTTTGCTGTCTGACAGACCCCGAGCCTAGGGATTTAGCACAGCAGCCATACAAGTTACGTCCAGTCGTGGAGCCTCCTTCTGGCAATCACTCAGACAGACTCTGATGATAAAACAATTTTGTTTCCCATGCTCCGATCCACATTTTCATTAAAATTAAAGCCAAGGAAAATCCTCCGAAGATTCTTGTAATGTATTTCCAATTCCCAGCTCTTGCAAAGACAGAGAGAAAGCAGAGGAAAGGTGAATGACTAGGACTAGAGAGTGGGGAAGGAGATGGCACTGTGCAGCTGGGGTAGGTCAGAGGTAATTGGAAAAAAAACCCCAGAAATTATGTATCAGGAAAAAGAAAGGATTTGAGAATACGGTGACCAAAAAAAAAAAAACAGTTCAGGACTTATTTTCCTTTTTTTTATTTTCTTTTTACTTTTTCATTTCTTACCTGGCCATAAAAAAACTAATAAAACAGTCAAGTAGTCCCATAAGACAGGCAGAAAAAAAGAGACAGCAGTAGTGATGGTGAAAATATATACGCAAAGAGGAAGAAAAGAGAAAGAGGATATAAATACATACACATAGAGGATTGGATGTAGAAGAAATATTGAACGGAAAGGAGGTAAGGAAGGTACACACAGGAGGGGCAGAAAAAATAAATTGATGTATTATTGTGTACCTATAGGCCAGTGATATATGAAGGCATGACTGCTATAGTATATATAAAAGATCTCAAGTTCGAAAGGGCTGGATTTGTATGTAAACAGAATGCAAAGATGAGAATGATGTTTTCTTGCTGCTAGAATTGTAGGTTTCACCCACAATTGTAGGTTATTGTTAAAACGCTTGCTATTCATTATCCATATGAGGTAGAGACCTTGAAAGCAGACACATGCTCAGAGAATTGCTTTGTGTTCGCATCTCGAGGGATTTTAGTGGCTCTTTCAAATTACTATGTGGAGGAGGTGCTAGAAATGGTGAAATGTGTTTATTTGCAGTTCGCGAGCATATATTTGGCAGAGTGACCGGACTCACATTAAATAGAATTCATGAAAAAATAAATAGCTTAGGCTAAAATCAGAAACTTAAAACTCAGAGCCATGGATCATGTTCAGATTACCGGAATGATTTATGAAAACTGGAAGTTGCTTTTAATGAATCACAAGTTTTGAAAAATGTTTCCAAAAAATGAGAGGGAAGGTGATCCCAGACCTGATGGTTACATACAGTGCTCCTGATGTCATTCATCACTTATGATTATTAGGACATTGTTGAACTTCTAGAAGGTGGAAGCCTCTGGAAGTTGTTACATAGTTACATAGTTACATAGTATTTGAGGTTGAATAAAGACATTAGTCCATCAAGTCCAACCTATTAGGATCTCATTCTAGGAGTACCTGTACCCCTGTATATTACGGTCCCTTAAGAAATCGTCCAAAAATGGCAGAAGAAGGTTTTCCAGCTTCTTGAAAAGCCTTCCTTTGGGTAAGCCCAATCCTTTCTATTGAATCAGAGAAAAGAGAAAAGAATCAGGGGTACCACTACTGGTTGAGTTTTGAGTTTGTTTAACCTCTTGCCGTCCGCCCGTAGTAGAAAAATGGACGGACGGCACTGCTGCATTGATCCTGGCAAAAAGCTATCAATGCACATCGGTTGAATTTCATATATGAGGGCTGTTTTATCTTCCAAACAATCAGAATTTTGGGCCATCCACTTCCTGAGATTTACACAGCTCTGCCACACAGCACTAGGGATGAGGTTTGGGTTTGCTGCTACTATGGGTTTGAGGTGAATCTTGCATGTTTATGGTCCTGGCAAACTAATATGCAGATTCGCCCAGGAATTGTTTTTTAAACCATGATGCTCTCTCTGTATGGCTTTTGAACTATGACCAACAGCCTTAGGAGAGAGCTATAGTGTCAGTGAATTGGAAGCTGTTGTAGGGAAAGCTGACAAACCACATAGGTATATGTCAGAGCTATACATATGTATAATAATAGTGTGTGACTGTGGGGGGGACATTAGAGTGTAACCTCCTCTGGTACAGAAACTGATGTGACTGGCTCAGTGTTCTCTGTACAGCACTGTGGTACATATCAGAGCTATATACATTTATAATAATAACAACAGTGGGACTGGCTCAGTGTGGCAGCGGTGCGAGGGGTCGGCAGTGTGGGAAGGGGGGCCCCAGCCTAAAGCCGTGTAAGGGGCCCCAAAATTTCTGATGACTACCCTGGCAAACAATATGCATGTCACATTAAAACAAGCAAGATTCGACCATCAGCCACTACATTACACTAGGAGCAAAACCTTTGAAAATAATACCACAATGTTGTAAAATACAGATGAACTAATGTACAGCGAACCACACAGCAAATCATTTATAAACAAACCCCTTACTACCCCATAGAACATTAAAATGCATTTTGGTATTTAATTCCAAATGTCTTTAATAAAAAAAGTTGATGCAAAAAGTGTTAAATAACATTGCATCCAAATATTCTACCTTTTTTTGCTGACAATTTAAGGATTTATGATTGCCTTCTAATATTGGACCCTGCAGGAAGTACAGCTCATTGTGTGCCTCCTGCCAGGACAGTGTAATCCCTCCAGTGCTGAAATGGACAGCAGCCCCTGACATTTTCAGCCTGACAGCAGGACAAAGTTTGAAGGTGTCTACATTTCATGCTTGTTGTTTGCTTTTAGATTTAGTGGCCATTTGTAAACCAGCCACTGGTCACAAATTTGCAGTAATGTGTCCTCTGGAAGGTGAAGCCATTTTTTAGATGACTTTTAGCACCTTTGTTTCTCCTCGAGCCAGAGGCAGCCGTTGTCATCAGCTCCAAGCCCGGAGGAGACACAGTGCTTTTATATAGCTCCTGACAATGTGCTATATAAACAATCGCTGCAATTTTATTCTTCCTACTCTCTAATGTGTTGCAAAAGCAGACAGTCTTTGTGTGTGTCTATGTGCCTGTGTGATTATAAGTTATGAGTAGACAGCGCTCACTTAAAAGATCATCCACAAATCATGAAAAACATATTTTTTTTAAACAAATCCCCGGAATAGGAGGATTAATGGGGTAGCCATCCTTATTTTCTCTAATCCCTGACAAACTATATCTTTATAGACTCTTGCATTTTCAAGTCACAATCTGTTCCTAAGGGACAATCTTGATTCATGTTCCACTGATAAGTAAATCCTGGCACAGCTAATGAAATATAAGTTTGCAGGAATCTCCCAGGACTGGTCTAATATGCAGATATGTCTGTGAAAAGATTTGTCTCAAGCTGTCTTTGCTGTGCAGTAGAAGAAGTCCGGGTTTGTTAGTCGCCATAAATGATACAAGCCCATCGTTTGGCTTTAAGAGGCAAAGGGCCGAGTGTCGAAGCTATTTATTGTGGATTAGTGCAAGAACATAGAAAAAAGAACATAAGACATTGCTGTTAATATGCTCTAACATAACATATCACTATAAAGGTTTATCTCCTTGTCCCTTGCCATGTTCCCACAGGAATGATCTCTATGTTTTTTTTCTTTGGAAGACAGTATGGGTAATTAACATATGCATATTAAAATATGTGAGCTGAAGTACACTAGCCAGTCTACCAAAGATTAGCTCAAAAAGGGCCACATAATGAAGATCACTGTATCGATATTAAAGGTAGCAATTCTTGGAGTTGATAGGCTGCTCTCACAGCGGTAGAGGAATTGATTCAAAGACAATTATGCTAAAGGTGCAGTTGTCCTTTATGTCCTCCTTACCCCTGCACTCTGTATGCTGAGAGTGCAGCAGTCAGCAGTGTGCAATGAACGGCACAGGATACAGAGTGCAGCGATTAGGGTTATGTAGCATACTGTGTTCATTACATACTCCCGTCCTCTACTGTGGTATGTTACAAATGTATGAAAATTGCTCCGTAAAATATTTCTAACTACAGCACTCTATTGTACACTTGACTACATGACATGCTCCTGATCATTGCCCTCTGTACCTCATATACTCCTGACTCCTACACTCTACATGCTATACTGTTATTACATGCTCCTAGCCAAAGTGTTCATTATCTCAACAATTGCTGATTGCTAAGTAGTCCCTGACTATTTTAATGATATTCTTCTTTAAGGAAGGCTCAGGCAATATGTTGGCTCTCTATCTATATTCTATTTGCAGAAACACATATGTAATAGAAATGTTTCAGTTATTACATTTTGTGTCCAGCCCAAACTTCTTACAGTAGTTTTGGATAAGGTAGGGAAGGATTAGAACTCGTGTTAGCTTTTTACTGCTATCTAGAACTCCATTGTGTTTTGCCACATGTCTATGGGAATGCAAAACCCGCTTGATGCAGATAAAATGAAGGTCAGATGGAGGTTAAATGCAATGAATTCTGAATGATCTCAAAAGCATTTCAAACTGATGTCAAATTGATGCCATCACAAAATCCAAGAACCCATCCAAAGTCCAGAACCAATCAACACAGGCCCCAAGGGAAATTTCTCCTGCTCCCCACTCCTGCTTCCCATGCTTCTAGCAGAGGTTTCACCACACAGCAAGCTCCCGGCTGTAGAACTCAAGTCTCAAGTGGCTGTGCAAGAGGATGTGTGTGGGCTAGGAGGTAGACTTGTGCTTGGCATTGCACTTGGTGATGTAAAGCTTGGATGCAGCTGCAAACCATTCCATGAAGCTCTCTATGCACTGTTGTTGTGCCAATCTGAAGGCCACACCAAGTTTGGCAGTCTGTAGCTATTGGCTCTGCAGACAGTTGGCAACTCCTGCGCAATGTGCGCTTCAGCATGCACTGACCCTGCTTTGTCATTTTACATGGCCTACCACTTCGTGGCTGAGTTGCTGCTGATCTCAGTTTCTTCCACTTTGTTATAATACCACTAACAGTTGACCGCGCATAGCCGGTGCTACCCTACAAGCAAGTCAAGCGGCTCCTTGAGGGTGCCGGTGGGGGGGGGCGGAAAGTTGCGGACCAGGAGGGGGCTTCTTTAACCAGTTGCCTCCGCCTGTTGTAAAAAAACAGACGGACGGCACTGCTGCATTGGCGGATTGTCATCTCCAGACGGAATTTTTTTCTGCTCGCGTGCGCCCCCTAGCGGGCGTGCACGGTCAGAAAAGACCCGTGCAATGCAAACACCTGTTACCGGGTGTTTCACATATAGACGATCGTCGGCTCTATAGCCTGCCGATCGTCTATATGTGCTCGTTTTTTTTCGTTGTAAAGCAATAACAATAAGTGCAAAAAAATATATATAAATAAAAAAAATAAAAGTCACATCTAAAAAAGTTTAAAAAAAAATTAAATATAAAAATAATAAAAAAACAAACAAAATGTTTAACTCCCCCACCCCCACGTTTACGCACATATAAATGTAAATATGTGTCCGGTGCACCAGCGAAAATGACAATTGCTCTGCACACATTACATATCGCCGCGAACGTCGCAGTGAGAGCAATAATTTTAGGGCCATCAATCACTGATAACACCAACTGTTGAGCGGTAAAAGCTTTTAAAGCGTCGCCTGTGGCCAATTTTGGGTATTATGTCGCCTGTGGCCAATTTTGGGTATTATCGTTTTTTGAGGTTTTGCGTGTGCACGCAATTTTAAGGCTTGACATGTTTGGTGTCTTTTCACCCGACGTGACACCGTCTTTTATATTTTACCAAAAAATTGTGTAATAATAAATGTTTTATCATTTAATATAGGGGAAACAGTTGTTTTTTTTAATTCCAGTAATTTTTCCTTAATATAGTAAAAAATAAAAGCCCCAGTGGTGAATAAATACCACCAAAAGAAAGCTCTATATGTCCCCAAAAAATGGTATAAAATTCATTTCAGTACAGCGTTGCATGACAAAATAAACGTCAGTCAAAGTACCGCAGCGCTGAATACTGAAAAATGGCCTGGATGGGAAGGGGGTTTAACACCGCGGATGTCAACTGGTTAAGATTGGCGTGGCGGCAGCGGCGATCACACTTCTCTGCCCTCGCTCTCTCTCCTCCTGCCTGCTGCAGCTTCACGATGGCTGCTCTGATCGCACCTGTCAGCGATCCATCTTTCGTCTCCCGGTCGCTCTGAAGCCGCCTCTCGGAGTGCCCTGAGTTGATAGGTCTCATATGTGTATAAGACCTATCAACTATTACTAGTGTTTTGCTTTTTGCCCATATTTATGCACTTTAGGCACTTTATAAACATTTAGGTGTGTTAACTATTTAGGTTGAGGTCCTTTAACGCTCTCTAATTTCCATTATTCAGTGCTCAATCCTTTGGTTTGTATTGTTGGAGGGGCTTAGTGACCCCTAGGGACAATATCCAGTAGCACGGAACATATATATATTTACATCAGGAAGGGAGCAGTGATGTTCCCAAAGCTGGCTTACTGCAAGTGGACTAAAGCGATGAGGAGGGTGAGGAGTGTGACTGTAATGCGGTTGTAGCACCTGAATATGGATCTGAACATTCCATCTTTACCTTATTTTGCTGAAACTCATCAAGTCTAATTTGAATCACAACAGGCTGCCTTGACACTGATGGGTTACCTTCCAAAGCAAACAGATATACTGTATGTTAACCTGTCCTTGATCTTTCTAGCTTTTACAATAACCCACTAAGTGCTCAAGTTGTTTATATTCGGTCTAGCTGTTTATGAGTGGTCTCATAAAACTCTAAATTAAATTCAACCAAGCATAATTGAAGATCACTAATCAACTAACACTTGCCAGATCTAGTTAAACACAAGAGGTTCTGCCACTGATAACGACATGATTGTCCCCCAGCTGAACTTGGGGCAATAAACTTATAAGTACCATATAGCTCAACATCTATACCTCCAGACCTGGGGTTCCTACTTTGTTAATAAATATACTGTATATATAGCAGTATCTCTTAAAATAAAATCTGTACATGCTAAACATGAGTAGTTTAGGAGGTCCGGAAGCCTAAAGACATAAATTATCCCTCTTGGGAAAGCCTTAAGCCACAAAGTGGTCAAGTGTGGTGTCTATAAGAAGCTAATGTCATGACACACAATAATTTAGGGGTCATGCGATAGTAATATGTAAGAATATTAAACTATGTTGATAGTTATGGAATTAAAAGTTTGGGAGGGGCAGATGAGAAGGTATTAAAATGCTCAGCCAGCCTACTCATCCTCCCTGCTTCTTCTGGGTTGGGCTAGGGAGCCGTCTCAGGGACACCCCCTAAAGGATTGATCTTAAAAATCATTAAGCTTACCTCTGCGATTTAAAAAAAACTAAAGTATCCTTATCTCTGTGCAGAGTGCTACTGAATAGTAACCTTGTCATATTCGTGTCTGAAAAGACAGTGGTATCGTAGGCTTGCTTCAGTTTTGGATTGTCCCAGCATTTGCTGAGAACGGTGCGTGTTTCCATTAAAACATGTGGTGGCAGCTACTGTTTTGTGCATAAAGGGTTAACTGCGGAGTTAACTAACCCTAGTGATGATCGCTTTCAGTCTGCTGGCCTAAGATTGTTGTCCCTCGAGCTGGGAAATCTCTCTGCGGGGTGAGGCTGAGAGTGGTATCGCCACGTTCACAGTGACAATTCAGTCTAATCTACGTATAGTCACGTGTATTGACGTACAGTGGGTTTGAACCAACGCAGACGTCACAGGGAGGATGATGTGGCAAACCGTACATGGATGGCAGAGAGTGTAGAGCAGGAAAGGGAAAGAGGGGCAGAACAAGGGAGAAGCCAAAGGACATCTCACTGCTCCGATTCCTTAGCAGGCATCAGGGCTCCCCAGGTGCTGGTCTAATAGGTGCGTCTCCACCTTGGAATGTAGTAGTATACGAACAGACCGCACTATCTAGAGAATTCCAATACTTCAGACTTTATTGAAATTCACAGCAAATCCAGTATAACAGTGAATTAATGTGTGTAAAGCAGCAAATACCAGCACCGCAAACCCCTAACCAGCTCATAGAGGGTTGTTCAAGGACAGGGGCAGCTTGCATAGGATTGGAGGTAGCAACCATCTGATTCCACCGGGTGGCACTGCCCCACAGGTACAGCCAACTGCTATTCCTAAGGGTGCTCCACATAGCTGTGCAGTCTGAGCACTTTTTACACACTTGTAGTTTGAAGACTCTACCTGCAGTGTGTCAGTTGTGGTAAAACTACAATCATTTGAGTACCACATGCATGAAGAGATACATGCATCTGTATCCCAAGCTCAGTGAGAGCAGCACAGCACCTCAATGATTTGATAGCAAAAGGCCTGCACACCTCCTTCCAAACTTTCCAACTTTCCTTCCACTCCCCAAGAATCTTCACCTGCATCAATATCTGTAGCCTCCAGCAATAGGGAAGGAAGTCTAACAAGGGTTTTGAAAGGCTTATCTTAGCAGGGAAGCGAGTCAGAATAAAACCACTCTGAGTAGGGCCTAGACTAGGCTAGAACCTCGCTGTAGGTTTCTTAACCCAACTCCACCACCTCCAGCAGCATTACTGACCAGACAGGTGTGTCTTTAGCAGGTGCTGGAGTGAAAGAAAAAAATGTTTCCTAATTACCCCCATGTCTTAATCACAACTTCGCAAAACTGCTGGATTAACAAATGCTCCCATTCCAGCTGGTAGATTTGGCCACTTTCCATGTGTTTGCAACCTGTGCTATACCACAGTTGTAGGTACCCAGCCTCCTTTTTTTTGGCACAGAAGGCCATTGCTGCCCTCACCAGCATGTTGAAGGTAATGTGTCTGTGTATAGAGCACGCTGTCAGCGGTAGGGTCCACATAACCACAGGCAAGTGGTCCAGCAAGCTTGGGCAGGGACAATACATCTTCTTCATGGCCCGCTGGGTAAATTTGCTGGCAGTCAGGAGGGATGCAGGACAGGCCACGCGGGTGGTGCCACCCTTTGTCTTGGTGATAGTGACATCAAGTAAGCTTTACCCTCTTCTTCTCAATGGCTTCATCTGGTGACTCCTCAGAACCACCAGTCACGCCCCTAAGCTCCCCAGAACTTATGGATCAGCCCAGGAAAAACACTGCTATGCTGTTTTGCAGCTGGTATGCTTGGCAGACAAAAGCCTCATTGGGCATTCTGGCAGCTCTTTAGGTGCCGGTTGAGAGGTGCCTGACCCCATGCCTTCTTGGATCAGACTAGGCCATATGACAACAGCACCAACCTGCTGGCCACCCTTTGTCAGAAAAAAATCACACATCTACCTTGCCTGGCACATTTCCTGAACCTTGTGGTGCAGTGGTTCCTGGTAGGGATGCACCGATACTAGTACACTTTTCCCGATACTGGAACTTCCGGTCAGAGGGAGATTTCCTCTGACCGGCAGTGCCGCGAGGGAACATGGAGCCGGGAAGCTGGCTCCATGCTGTTTTGTCGGCTCAATGCTGATTGGCCAGCTAAATGCTGATTGGCCGGGAAGCCGGCTTCCCAGCCAGTGTTGAGCCGGGCAAACAAATATGATAATATGGCGACACGACCCCCACCCTGCAGACAAATCATTACCCTCACATAGATCATTAGCAGCAGTCATTCCTTATTCCTGGATTTCGGAATGAGAGCACAGCGCTCTCATTCCGAAATCCAGTGCATGCCCAGTAGCAGGCTGAGGGCCGACCAGGTGCGCAATGTACCGAGGGACTGGTACGGTAGTGACTGCTGCTAAGGATCTATGTGTGGGGAATGAGGTGCCTGCAGGGTGGGAGTCGTGTCACCATATTGTCAGATGTGTTTGGCCAGCCTCGATGCCGATTGGCTGGGAAGCCAGCTTCCCGGCCAATCAGCATCGAGCCGGCCAAACAGAATGGAGTCAGCTTCCCGGGCAATCAAGAAGCTAGGCATAATGAATGGGTAATGACACGCCGCCTGGCTTCCAGATTGCCCGGGAGGCCGGCTCTATGCTAAAGGAAGTACCGGTATCGGTACTCGGTATCGACGAATACCTAAATATAAATATTGGTACTCGTACTCGATATAGAAAAACTGGTATCGGTGCATCCCTAGTTCCTGGTTAGGTAATCTGGCTTCCTGTTTTTGGACACATGCAACTTGTCACCATTAAAAGATGCAACCAGAATAATTAACCACAGTGAGGCAGGGATTATCAACACAATGCCTCTGATATTCCTGCTGGAGCAACAGAGAGCAAGGGTACTCTGCAGCATCATGGCAGGAGACAGGCATTTCTACTCAGGCTGTGGCGTCTTTTGCACCCAGTACTGTCACAGGGTAGAGGGGGAACAGCCCTCTGCTATGTGTAAACTCCAAGGTGTTACTTATAACTTACACAGAACTGCTTTTGCTTATTCCTAAAGGTGAACATAGGGCTAGGGTAGCAATGGAAGGAAGGTATAAGCAGCTGTAGGGGGCAAATATTAACGTGAAGCTATTGCTTTACCCTGCCTTTCTAAAGGCCTATGTGAATTACTTTATTTAAATTATACCTGAACTTATTAAACTAAATCATGACTGGAAATAGTTAGAAACCTCAAATCAAATTTGTATGTTTCCTAAGATACTTATCATCAGCAAGAGTAATTTAGATGAAGGAATGATGCCATCAAGAATACCAGTTTTCTTAATACTTGCATGAAATAATGTGCTCATTTTCTGAAATAGCAGAGAAATTATGTCACAAGGTAACATGATTGATTGTTGCTTGCCGGTGTATATATATATAGATGTGCGCTAATAATTTTGTTTTCATGTTAACATACACACACATCAATTAGTCTCTAAGCAACTACTACCTACTTAAAGAATTAAAACTGTAAGCTTTATAAAATAGATCCTGTATTTGTTGATATCTGCAGTTATCTTTAGTAGACATGTAAACCCGCTAAAATTTGTTTTGTTTCGGATCCATGCAAGTTTTTTTTTTCATTTTCACAATATTCTGATCCAGATGCTATTCATATTAGGAACAAACCAAAATGTTTGTTTTCTCATTTCAGACATTCCGAGGGGGTTTGTAAAAAATAATCATACTTTCAATTACTTAATGTAAAAAACAGCACCCCCCGCCCCCATTTATACTAGGCCCCTTAGGTCTGGTTGGAATTTTAAGGGGGGAGTCCAGGCCAAAGAAAGTGTGGTGTACCCCCTAAAATCCCTTACTAAACCCTTGATCCGAGCAGCAGCCCTACAGAGCAGGAAAAGGTGGGGGGGGAAAAGTGTACAGCCCCCTTCTCCCTGTACCATACCAGGCCACTTGCTCTCAACATAGGGTAGGAACCCCATGTTGATGAAGACCAGAGCCTTTCCCCACAACCCTGGCCCAGTGGTTGAGTGGGTCTGCCAGCAGGGGGCTTATAGGAATCTGGGCACCCAGATGCTAACCCTCAGGTGAATTTTCTCTCAGGTGTGTCCATCTGTTCTCTGTTTAAAAATGACTAGCACTGTTCCTTGCTTTTAAAACATTAATAAAAGAAAATGAACACTGCCGTTGTTGAATCTCATTTTCAAAATGCCAGTTGCCTGGTTTTCTCTGTATTCAATATGAAGTTAAGTCAGAACCTGTTTGGAGTCATGTCTCAGAAAATACACCTTTTGACAAACATGACAGCCAGCGAAAATTTATTTTTTTAGAAATAGAGGTAAGCAATGGCAGCCCAGTGTGCTTTGCATCACTTTTCCCGCTGCTTGATGTGATGCAATCTCATTTTCTCAAGACGACATAGCCTATAATGCAATGCGTCCAGAAAGCAATGATAATGTTACATTGTTTAAATGTTGAGCTGTAGTTCAGAAGGCAGGCTTGGTAAAAGTTGTGAGACAAGGAAGTGCATACTCACAGGGCTGAATTGTGACAGTGAATTCAGGAAGTTCATCCTATGGACATCTTCAATATGTAAGTTTACAAACTTCTAGGTCAATATGGTTAATAGGAGTGGGATAGAACGTATGGAATATCAATATAGAAATACATTTTTTATTAGCTTTTGACCATAGATACCCTTTAGGTGTATGCTAAGTAGTTTCAATTTGTCAAATTTACAATCATTTAGTATGTTTGTAATTTTGATCACAGTAGGACACCTGGCAAAGAATACATAGTTTTTTTTCTCCCCAGGGAAACAACACTGTCATTGCTCAGGCATAATCCAGGATCAGAATCTATTGAGATAGCAGAGGGGAGGGTGAAGATAAGTATATACTTCCAAACTACCACATGTGGAAAGACCCAGCAGCTACCTAGTAAATTTGGATCTAAATAACAGCTGCTCTTGTGTCATGTTCCCGGTCTGCAGTGGTCAGGACCTACCAAAAGTGGTCCCAGTAAGGAAAACCAGTGAAATGACAAGGGTCATGGGTGGCCAAAGCTCACAGATGCATGTGGGGAGCAAAGGCTGACCCATGTGGTTCGATCCAATAGAAGAGCTACCGTAGCTCGAAATTGTTAAAAATATAATGCAGGTTCCAATTGAAAGGTGTCTGAAAGCACAGTGCATTGTATTTTGTTGCGTATGGGGCTGGCTAGCTGCAGACGGATCAGGGTGCCCTTGCTGACCCATGTCGACTTACAAAAGTGCCATCAATGGGCAATGTTCTGCTGAGAAACCTTGGGTTCTGCTATTCCTGTGGATGTTACTTTGACACGCACCACTTACCTAAACATTGTTGCCGACCAAGTACACCCCTTAATTGAAATGGTATTCCCTGATGGCAGTGTCCTCTTTCACTTGGATAATGCGCCCAACCTGAAAAAATGGCTCAAGAATGGTTATGAGCAACACAACAATGAGTTTGAAGTGTTGACTTGGCCTCTAAATTTTCTATATCTCAATCCAATGGAGCATCTGTGGGATGTGCTAAAAAAATTAGTCCGATTCATGGAGGCCACAACTTACAGTACTAAAAAGAGAACTATGGGGTATTCTTTTTATCCCATAGTTCTCTTTAGGGTCACGGGAGGACATATACTAACGTCTTCCCATGACCCAAAGTTCAGTATATAGCCAGCTATTGTCTGGTATATACTAAGAGCGCTGCAGCTGGGACGGATCCCAACAATACTGTCGAGATCCACCCAACTGGCTGATTAACAGCGGGCTATGCCTATCTAGAGGCAGAACCAGCTGTGTGCCTGCCCCCTCCCCATTCGTTCCTCCATTCTACGCTGGAGAAGGGGAGGGGGGAATCCCTGCGGGGAGTGGTGACTGATAGTCACCGCTCTTTGCAGGGAGATGATCGGGAAGTGAGCGAGTGACAGTATGTGTTCGCTCACTTCCCAATCAATAGAGCCGACGTGTGACAGTTTCAGTGTCACACACCGGCTCTAACTGAGAATAAGTGTAAATCACTCACCTCATAGTTCTCCTTTTAAAGGATCTGCTGCTGATCGCTTGCTGCCAGATACACAGCATACCTTCAGAGGTCTAGTGGAGTCCATGCCTGAACAGGTCAGGGTTCTTTTGGTAGCAGAAAGGGAGGGCCTACTCAATATTCAATATTAGGTGGATGATCATAATGTTTTGGCTGTTATGTTATGGTATCAAAATATATATATATCTATATATATATATATATATATTTATATATATATATATATATATATATATATATATATATATTTATTAGTATATATATATATATATATATATAAATACTGTATCTATATAGATATCTATATAGATATCTATATATTAATGCTATGGTAAAAGCTTAAAACAATAATTTATAGAGAAACATATTCAACTTTGTTTGAACACATTGTACAAGTCTGCAGTCAAGAGACATTGATGGACGACCCCTAAAGTGCACATTCATCTTTAATTAAATGCTAGTATTTCTAATGCAATGAACTGATCTTATTGAGATAAGTCAGAGGCCAAAATATCTGTCAGCATTTCTGGGATAGTGATTACTCTGACTTCTATCTCAAAATGAGGTTATTACATAGTGCGCATGTATTAAAAATCTGCACCCCATCATCTTGTGATATACTGACCCCAGCTGACACTGTTTTTTAAAGCTTCATTGTCACTTTCTTCTCAGCAAGAAATGGATATAAATGCATATGATGTACTGTTACTGTACAGTATGCAGTTCTGGAAACCCTATGGAAGCGCTTAATGAATATAAGATACATTCAGACAAAACACAACATTCAGAACCATATATGAAAAATGGACTTGTCTGACTTTTTGCTTTTTAGATGCACTGTATATAAAAAAATTATCTGTCTAGTTTTGGGACTGTAGCAAAGAATTAAGCCTGCAGCATGTTGCCACTCCTGGGTCACTGGTTATTACATAAGATTTAATTTGACTCATTAGTGAATGCCCATACCACTCATCTGCAAATTTCTGTAATTAGCACTCAGAAAGCTTTTGAGTTGGATATCAAAGAAAAAGAAAATAGCAAGTGCAAATAACCTAATTTGTTTGTCAGTTCTTTATTTATTTATTCTATGGCCAGAAACCTACAGATGGATTCCCCAGTTGCTCTAAAAAATTAAAAAAAGGCAGTTCCAGCTGCTATACCTACCCTATGTCAAGTGCTGTCCCTTGCAGACTCACCCTCATGTCAATCCAGTGTTGCTCCTCTTCTGAGTTAAATGACACCAAGGGGTTGATTTACTAACCTTATAAACATGCCACGAAGTATACACCTCTGTAGTGTGTTCCCTCCCAGCATGATCTATTGGTGGAATCTAGACACCTTTGTAGTGTGTACACACCCAGCAGGTGTGTTGTGCAAAGCCCTGCATGAATTGCAAGGTGCTGTTGTGTAAATTAGCTCTACATTGTGTTGCTTGCGTTGATGAATGCAGCAATGTAAATGCATGAGCTAAACATTTTTGTCTAAACTGTGAAGCAGCATTATATATGCATCATGTGCATGATTTTTCCATCTATGGCATTAGTGGAAATATGCTTTTAGAGACTTTTTGGTTGATAAATACGTTTTGCTGTGTAAAAATCACACGCACCTAGTGCGTGCGCGTGTTTAGGTTAGTAAATCACCCCCCAAGTGTCATTTAGCCCACCTCCTGTGAGCCTGGATTATCAAGGCTCCACCCCCTGCTCTGGACTCACAGGATAATGCTGCAGAGAGCAGTGTCATTACATCACCAGAGGGTGAAGAGAAATTGGGACATCATTGTAATAGACCAAAGATGCCTAAAAAAAGTAAAATGTAAGGATTTTGTTTTTAAAAATATGAATGTTTTAGAGCTAGGGTTTGTACAAGCACAACCTGTATAAAAATTCTATTGTCACCTAAAGGAACTGAACAACTCCAACAAACTTGTACGCAGCTGTGTGTAGGTATATCTTGGTACTTGAGTACAGCTGCAGGTGTGTACGGATGTAAATCCTTGGACGTAGAAAACCACATCTAGTTTTGTACTAGAGTGACAACCCTAAACTGAATGGGAAAAATTGGAAAGTTGTGTTGGACATAGGGCCACCCTCATTCCTCCAAAATAAACCTCCATTAAGCCAGGGCTTGCAAATAGCTATGATAAATAGTTGTAAAGCAATACAATAGTCGCCTAGCAGCAATACACAGTTGCAGTGCGTTCTGGCTCGATTCTGGCCAGAACGCACTGCCTTGCATTGCGGCTAGCTCACTTTTTAGTGGGGCAGGAGGGGACATGGCTGGCCATTAAAGTGAATGGCACCATAGCCACGCCCTACGGCCGCAATGTGATCGCCCGCACGGGCGAACAAAATGCTGCAAGCACTATTTTGATCGCACCAGACCAGACCACAGGCACAATGTGCCTTGCGATCCCGTGCCGGTGATCGCATTGTGGCCAGAGGGTGTGGCTATGGTGCCATTCACTTAAATGGCCCGCCAGGCTCCCTCCTGCCCCACTAAAAATTGAGGCGGCCGCAGTGCGAGGCAGTGCATAGCGGCCAGAATCGGGCCAGAACGCACTGCAACTGGTATGAGTTGGCCCTTAGTCTGGCCTTACTTGACCTGAACCTACCCCATTAAACATCTCCAGCTCTCAACTCTATTCATATTGGGCAGGAAGAGGGAGTGGCAATCAAAAAATTTGATTACACGGATGTATGAGAAAATATTCATCAGGTAGACATCAAACACACTATATGACAGAAAGCTTATGGGACACATTACCACTTCTGTGGAAGACATATATGACATCCATATCATGTTTGCTGTCTATAAAATCACAATTTCATTCTGTCAACTAATACGTGGGTTGTTGGACTATAAAACTTGGCATGTCTTAAAAGAGGAATTGTAGCAATGGATCAAAGAGTAATACTTCCACTTTATAAATCAAGAAACATCTGGATGAGTTTCTTCTTTCGCAGAATCTACAGCGATATAGGAAGTGTTAAGATAAATACACACACGCACACTTACATACATAGGTTAAACTGGATGGACCTTGGTCTGTATTCAACCTTACATACTATGTTACTATGTTATGTCATCTTGCAAGAGTCTTTTGGCTTAAGATCCTCGTGTGCTGCTCGCCTTGTTTGATATTCATCTTGATTGACAATGGATCTACATTGCTGGATGATGTGACTGACAATGCATTTACACCATAGGTGTAATTTTTGGGGAGCTGTTTTTATTAATAAAGCACCTTAATCACAGTGTCTGAATGTTTATTTACTTTTTTTGATGAATGAATAATCAGGGATACTATTGTACCCCTTATTCATGTATGCTGGGGGTAAAGGGGAAGACATCTGGAGGCCCCGTTATATTAAAGAAGACTTTTAGATTCCAATAAGTCCCTCTCCCGTCAACCCTCACATGCTCTTGTGGACTGGATGTAGGGATGAGGCCCTTGTCCTATTTGCAGCCCCCCCCATAGCAAGGTATCTGCCCCATCTTGAGGACATGTGGCCTGATATGGTTCAGGAGGTAGGAGGGGAGGCACACACTCCCTGTTTGTTTGTCTCTTTTGCAGTGGGATGTACCAAAGTGACATTTTAGTGAGGAAATAAAACTTTTCTTAATGACATTTCCGTCCTAGCTTGGCTTTTTATTGTAACAATAGACTAGGACCCCCAAAATACACACCAGACCCTACATGTGCACCACTTCACAAGCATATTTAACATGACATTTATAGGAATTTTGTATTATTTTTAGTTAGACTTTATTAAAAGAACTGCTCCTCGCTAAATGTTTTTTTTTTTATAATGTCTATTGAAACAGTGCGGTGTCCAGTTCCCTGTGCCCTTTGTTTGATATTCTCTTTCCTTTTAGCCTTGAAAATAGAGAGAATAACTTTGCTAGATTCTGCTTCCTTTGATTTTGATAGGATTCTCATTAAGGTTTGCAGATTGCAGATTTTTTTAACAGGTTTAACGAACACAAGCAAATTCACCCATCGCTACTCATCAGGGGCAAGCAAAGCTGCTACTATTGGCAGCTGAGGGCTCTCATTTCCACAGAAAAAAAACATGCCATTTCTGAGGGCCAGGGACTCGGTCAGAATCAGACTCTCTGAAGTAAACTAGACTTCTCATAGGAACCAAAGACAAGTAAGCTTAAAGTACCTTTCATTTTTATTCTTGTTAATTTACTATTGCTATTGTCTGGTTTGTAATATTCTTGTGCAGTAATATTTGTTCCTGCACTGGTTTTACCTCCTTTCATTAAAGCAATATTTCAAAATCATTAGGCTGAATCTCTGAATGCTGTAAATAAGACAATAAAAAATCCCTGCCTGAATAAAGCTCCCATATAATAAACTCTGTTATATTCCTTTCTGGCCTGGCAGCCAGTGTCACAGACATTTGTTAAAGGTCAACATTGCTATAGCAGTTATTGTGGATGGTGTGTGTTTCTTTTAAAACACGTGGTGGGGACTACTGTTTGTTGTATAAAGGGTTACATGCAGAATGAACCCTGATAAAACATGGTACAGGTACGTCAAGAGATCCTCCCTTGACAAAAAGGCCTCCTTCCCACCCCCTGGGCACAGGTTTGCATAAAATGGAGAGCAAGTAGTGCCCATAGCAGAAACCTGTACCTGGAGGTAGAGGGAATAATCAAACATAAACTCATTGGGGTCTATTTATAAACAAGTTGCAGGGCCCTTCGTCCTGTGAAGAACTGTGAACATTAGTTTTGGGTGAATAATGCTGAAAACAGATGTTCTTAATATATTTTGTTCCCAATTTGAATGTAATGAATTGTAATAAAATATTATGGCCAACTGGGTGGAGCTGGGGAGCATAGGAAATACGTTTTTTATTTATTTATGGTCAAAGATATGTGATCCTTTTCCCATAAATTATCCATTTACTCCAATCTCTCCAGTCTTCCAGAATTCCATCAAATGCTAGTCTTCTTTATTGTGAAGTTGTTTCAAAAGAATATTGCAGGCAAATAACTATGTCCTTAATAACATATAACACTATTTATTTTTGCAGATAAATGTCAATCCTTACTCGGGATTACTCGGATCTCATCTTAGGTTAAAGATATGGAAGTGAGGTTATTAGCTTAAAGCCCTCCTTCAATATTTTTATATCAGATATTGGTCTAAGTTATTTTCTTGTGGGTGCATTAATGCTCCAATAGTAGAAAAGGGGCAAATGGGAGGAGGGGGGGTCAGAGTCCCAAGCCTTGAGTCTGCTGTTGGGCTTTAAACAAGCACGCAAAAAGGGGAAGTTATGAATCAGAGTGACTATAGATATAAGATGATGACCTTTGTGTATGGGGCAGCTTCTGACAGCCCCCCAGAATGACTGTTCTTGGAAAGTGGGGAGGGAGGAGGGGGATTGGACATGTTAGGAAACTTTGTCAGATGTCTATTTCTAACCTCCCAAATGGCAAGTGATGACACTATTTGCATAAGTACACAGGATGGTCCAAAACATATCATGAAGCTTTCATATCAGTGTATTATTAACAATAATGATTAAAACTAATAAAATGTATGTATACAAAGTCAAAAGGCACAACTTATACAACAGCCCAACTTTGACCAAAGTAATTACACCGCATTTCATTTACTTTTCAAAGGAATATATTTTTAGTGACGAGAGAAACCTCTCCGCTACGTTTTTAGTAGTGGATCATTTTTAAAGCTATCTGTGACACCTAAGCCTCTTCATTTTGTGTCCTTGTGTTACAGCAACAGGAATTGAGGTGCATCTCCCCAATGTGCACACACAACAATAAATCCTGACAGAGGCCCTTTCCTGTTCTATTAAAAAATGGCAGGATTGGGCTTAAAAAAATAAAGATTCAGAAGACTAAGTACACATATAATTCAGAGCCATTACTTTACCATATGAAATTGAGAACATAAGCTCCAATTGGAAGCTTGTTTTCCCTTCTTTCTTGGTCACTTTTCTCTTATGCTATTTCTTTTCTCTGTTCTTTTTTTGTGCATGGAAACAGATGCTCACCCATCTTAAAGGAGAACTATGGGGTCAGTGTTTTTCCCCATAGTTCTCCTTAGGGTAATGGGAGGACACAAACTAGCGTCCTCCCGTT
This sequence comes from Nanorana parkeri, assembly GCF_000935625.1. Lineage (NCBI taxonomy): Eukaryota > Metazoa > Chordata > Amphibia > Anura > Dicroglossidae > Nanorana > Nanorana parkeri. Next base: position 798,427 of record NW_017306562.1, read on the forward strand.
ACCCTAAGCTCAGTATACTGCGAGCTACAGCTCACGGTATACTGAGATGCCGCAGCGGATCCCGACATGGACGTTGTGATCCGCCCAGGTGCCTGAGTGACAGCTGGCTCTGCCTATCTAGAGGCAGAGCCAGCTGTACCTGCCCCCTCCCCCGTCCGTTCCGCCAGTCAGCGCTGGCAGATCGGAGCAGGGAGAGGGGAATCCAGCCCCTCCCCCTGTCACGGCAGAGAGCTGTGACAGGATCGAGAGGTGAGCGAACCCGGTATGTGTTCGCTCACCTCCCGATCTACTGAGCCGACCTGTGACAGCCTCATTGTCACAGGTCGGCTAGAACTATGAGGTGAGTGGAAATCACTCATCTCATAGTTCTCCTTTAAGCCTAACTCCAGGCACAGCCAAAACTGATTGTTTAAAATGTATATTGAAGGAATATGGGAGGATTTGCAGTTTCAATTAATTAAACATTTGGCTGCACTGAACAGATAGGTTTCCCAGTAAACCACATCTAGTTTACAATATTATTAATCCAAAAAGAATGATCGGATAAGAAGTATGTAGACATGTTCACATTCAAACTGATGAGAAACATAATTTCTCCAACTTTAACTTCCTGTAATCTTATATTCTTAAAATATCAACATCTGTAATCCTAAAATATCAGCACTCTCCTCCTAACTGTTAACTTGCATTAAAAATTAAAAGAACATTTTCTAAAGTTTTTAAATGAAAAAGGGTCCAGACAAGGACGTCTGTTGTCCCCCTTTTACTTATTTTAGACATGGAATCCTTATGACAAACAAACTAAGATAATTGAGATATACCTGGTTTGCAATTTCATGCCAATTTTCATAAAGATGCTACTTAAGTAGTGTATACAATGGTAGATTTTCGAACGAATGTTCATATAAATAATTTAATCGGAATGTTCAAAATTGCCATCAGACACTTGATGAATGTCGTTTGAAATTTTGTTTGATTTTCATTCTGATTTAACATTCACTGTTAGAATTTTCGTATGATTGAGAACAAAATTCCAACATGCTCCTTCAACTTTGAAATTGATAATTGATTTGACCACATCAACTATTAGAAAGTCGAACGAACATTCCCAAATCGATTTTGTTTGTACGAAATTCTAACCATGTATACCCTACTTTATACAAGCTGGGTTTTTTTTCATCACCCTGAGATTTATCTTCTAAATATTGTTGATAATTTAAATGAACATAGTATTTTTTTTATCTAGCATAAAGGTCAATGATACAAAATCAGAGATCTGAAATATTAAAGTGTTTGGACAAAACTTTTTAAGTTTTGGATAGAGTAACAAGTAAGGGTTAAAACCCCAATCAGGTTTTTTTTGTGTCTATATATTTCCATGGAGACACAACAGGATATGAGAGGAGATCTCAACAAAGTGAGGGGAATTCCTTTCTTAGGCAGCTGTCACTAGAACATTTATCCTCATTGGATGATTTTCCGGCACCTCTTGCTTTGCTGACAACTCCTAAATATGGATCTCCCATCACTTTCTGTTTCAAAGACAATGGTCACCAAGGTAAACAGAGGGGCAGATCTACCTAGCAGGGATACAAACTACTAGATAAACTGAGGGTCTAACCATTCTTCAGTCTATGCAAAACTAAAAAAAGAAAAACATTTTGCCCTTAGATAAACTTTCATATAAAACCAGGAAAATGGAACAATATAGTCAATTTTTTAGTGCTAAGAAAGCGAATATATAAATGTTCTTTTAGGTTCTTTAAAATGATGATATAATTATCATCATTTTAAAGAACCTAAAAGAACATTTATATATTCGCTTTCTTAGCTCTTTTTGTAATACAAAATATATGTCCTAGTTAAGAAGAATAGTTATTAAAGTGATCATTATTCCATTTAAACCAGTACCCCAAATATTCTTCAAACAAAGTTTAAATTATTTAATGTACAACTTGAAAAAGCACAATACCCTTTAATAACAGGAACTCTGAAGTTCCAGATTTGTAGACCTGGTTATCTATGAAGAGAGACATATTAAAGGCTTTGGACACCACTAACACCATTATTAGATCCACTGCCAAGAAAAGGAGTGATACCAATTGTAATGCTGGCCATACCTGTGGCAACATTATGGTAACTTTTCATCAGTTTTCTATAAAAAAAATTTGCATGGAACTAACTGGTCAGAATCTGATTGGAAGCTTTCTACAAGAAAAGTAGACCATGATTATATTTGCTAGTGGTGAGTGATATTTAGAGATTTATGATTTCATTTTGGCAAAAATTGGGAGGTTTTTTTTCAAATGTTGCCATTTTAGAAAAAGTGGGTTGGAATCAATTTGCTTCATTATTTAAAGTTTTTCTCTAACAAAGTTAAAACGTAGAAAAAGTGACAGTATAAAAATAATAATCAAATACACCCACAAGAAATGACAAATACAAAAACACTATAGGCATTGCAATAAATGCATGGGATCTGTGTGTTTAGCCAACTGCATAGCATGTTAGGTGTACTGGTGCCTTGCATTGCAATTAATTTTAATGGCACCCCAGCACACTTGGTGGGTGTGCATTGCAGGACAAATGCATGGTACTGCAGTAACATGTGTTGCGGTGAAAGAAAGTGCATTTATTTCTTTTTATGTCTGTCTGCCAAAAATAAATAGTGAATAAAGCCCAAATTATATATTCTTTAAAAATGGATTACCAGTTGCCGAAGTGTGGCCACCCACTACCTTAGCTGCAAAGTACTGGTATTGCTGGGCAGGCTGAGGCAGTTGTATATTACCAGCACATTAGTGTGTTTAATGTGTTGAAATTCTATTTATTGTTTGAGAGCGCATTTTTGAAAATGCTATTGGTTTTTCTCTTAAGAACTGTGACTATTTTTTTCCACAGCCAGGGTTTAAAAACAGCTCAGCATTGTAAAATTGTAGGATTCACTATGAAAAAATACCTTCCTGTGCTATTCCTAGAGGCTGAGTCTATTGCCAGGCACAATGTAGTAACACGTTCTTGGGCCAAAAATAGTGGTTTGTTTTGACAAAATAAATTGCTGTTGTAGTACCAAAAGCTGTCTATTTAATATCAAACACTATAAAAATAAAAACAGCACTTTCTGGAGAAAGAAACAGAACCCCAAGGTACTGTTTTAGTCCCAGGAGCTGACAATTTATCTCCACAAGCTGTGTACAAAAAAGTAGCATTATAAGGGGAAAAGACTTACTTCGATAAAATTATTTTCTGTATCAGTAACAGGAACTGGCAGTCAATTTGCTAATTTGATGTGGTGAAAGTTGTATTTTTCTTGAGAAAAGAAGAAGTTTGTTCTACAAAAAACACCTTTTACAAACACTGTTTTAGTCCTAGGAGGCGACTATATATATCCACAGTCAGTGTAGTAAAAACTGCATTTTTTTCTGAGAAATGGCTTGGTTCTGTCAAATGATCTTATTGTTTCGTTTCCTGGAGCTAATAATCTATTTCCCAACCCAATGCACCCAATCAGCAGAGCTTTTCCAGAATAAAATAGAAGCCTGATTGCATAAAAAAATAAATAGATTAATTTATTTCAAATCTAGCTAAAAAAATAGAGGTCAATTTTTAGATTTTTAGATTTTTAAATACCTGGCTTTTTAGGTCCTAAAAGCTCACACATTTTCAATCAGTGTGTACTAGGTAGCATCTTTGTGGGGAAAAATAAGGGCCTATTTTTACAAAATGTGTTGTTAGAAGAATCCGTAATCCAAGAACCAAAATAGGAAAGTCTAAAGATGAAAATATCCAAGGTTTTACAGAAGTTAGTTGCAAAGATCATTGCAAAAAGACAGGTATCTCAATTTTCTGAGCGTTCCAGGAAGCCTCAGAATTTGCATCAGACTCTGGCAAGTGAGGAAAACGAAATTTAAGTTGGAAAGATGATGGGTGGTCAGACTGGACAAACAAGTTCCCCCAATCAAGTAGAATCAATTGTGGGCTCTCAGAAGACAGGTCCATAAATGTTACAGGGTGCAGGGTAGGAGGCAAAAGTTTAACTGAGGAAGTAGAAGTAGAAGAGGATTACACACAACAACCTAAAAAAAATAAAGGGATATACTATTGTGATGAGACTCATGCCATTATTATGTTTATATTTTCCTGTTGTCACCCGATACATGTATTCAAGACCTCCATAATGTGATTTTCCTGAACATATTCATTGTTGCCTTTTATACTCCGACTTGATTCTAGCATTACAGACTGTCTGATGTTTTGGATTGTCTCTATCGTGGATGTGATGTTTTCGATCTCATTGTGTACTTTTTGTATCCCTGTTTTATTATTCTTTATAATAATAATAGTATTATTATTATTATTATTATTAACATTAATAAATAGAGTTTTAACCATAAAAAAGAAAGTGTCAGAAAGTCTTCCCAAAGTACTGTACTACTTGTGCATCTCATGCATGATAAATGTGGGACTACTCAAAGTCAATTGCAATTGATGGAAATGCCCTCCGCACACCTTTCAGCAGTCCCGGCCAACAATCAAATAAATGGTGCTCGAAGTAACTTCACGGATGGCACCGTGCAAAACACAAGATTGAAGAAATAGGTCACCAGCACTCCATAAGTTAAAATGAATGAGTCCTTTTAATGGACAATGATGTCACAGAAATCCAACATGAGCCGACGTTTCGGGGCCACACAGGGTCCCTTCTTCAAGGCAAGAGATTTCTTCGGACTACTCAAAGTGTTAATGGTAGTATTGCTGTAAGAAACGTCTAGAGCATTCCAGTGCTGGTTCGAGTGCGTGCAAATGCTGTTGCCTATGATCCCATGCATCGAATTGAAGTCTAACATGCATTAATGTGCTGGCATGCAGGAGTTAGAGTGAATGCAAGCATGAATTATCATAAAAGCACCCACGATGTAGCGTAGAGGCGCACATGAATTAGCATGCAGGCCTATATAAATGGGCATGTAATATGGTAATTACCTGTGACCTGACCTGCCTTCCTGATTACCTGTGTACAAGGCTTGTGACCCCGACTGTGCTCCTGGTTTCTAATTTGGTACCTCACTACTTGGCTATTACTGACCTCGTTCTGTTCCTGGTTTCTGTCTTGGCTCCCCACTGCTCAGCTGCTACCAGCCTACAGTTATCCAGTGCACACACCAACCTCTGTGCAGATCTGGCCCACAACACTCTGCATCCCCACACTCCCTGTCATCACTTCCAGGGATGTTGGATGAGAGGTGTAAGGAAAGCCCCCTCAACAGCTCGGTCTCATCCAAGGTACATCACAGCTGCACACAAATATTTGCTCTGGAGCTGTTTTCAGTGTCACCAGAAGACAGTTCAATGAAGTGGCTGGTTCATGATGGCAAGGAAACAGCTTTGCACTCAGGGTGGGAAATGTCATGCCTTCTAGACCAGGCACAATGACAGGTACGCTAAAGGTAGACAGGTAGAGAGGTGAGTCTTTTCATTTTCGATCAAACGAATTTTAATCGATCAAAAAGTTTACCGATTAATCGAGGAATTAATCGTTAATTTCCCCAGCCCTAATTGTAAGTTCTCCATGTACACAGAGCAGCTAATAATGTAGGCTCATTCTTCATATGATTGAAGGTATTGCTATTTTTATCAATTCAAACCTCTTGGGTGCTGACAATGTACATTGGTGACACATCAGCTGTTTCATCCCTTCTTGCATTTACCTATTGCACTAATTAGTCCTTTGTGCACAACATTTCCAGCTCTTGGTACAGAGTTGTGCTGTGTGTTTACCTATTTCCCGCTCCTTATTTATTTTATAAAGTATACAATATACTTATTGAGTAGAACACTAGTTGTGTGTCAGGCCTCTAGCAACCAATAGGATTTCAGTTTACCAGAGTCAATTCAATAAAAGAATGCTAACTGGTTGGTAGGGCTTACTGTACTTTACAGTTTGTCTAAGACAACAAGTGCAGATAGATGTTACAGCTATTAAAATGGATTATGGAACAAAATGCTTCAATTTAAATTGTTACTCCAAGCTTATTTTACACCCTCTCGGCTTCACAAGCTTAATCAGCAGATCTTCTCCGCTTGCTGGCATTGTAGATCTTTGAGGGACATTTTTTTTTCACGTGTTCTGGACTTGTCCCAGAATTGTCTCCTACTGGAGCCCTGGAATCAACTGTGTTTCTTTGATCACATCTATAGCTATTACTGTTTCCTCTATGGTATGTCGTTCCTTCTCTTTTGTTTTGGAGACAATTCTTTTATTCCAATTTACTGTTGTTTTAGGACACGTATGAGAATCGAGGGTGTGCATTGAAATTTCTTAATGTATGGTCTGTGTGGTTGGACCAATCTTCCACTGCCACTGAAGCTCTCCCGTAAATGTTCTGTTGTTTTACATGACAGCTCCTGACTTTGTTATATTTCTTTGTGTCAGTTTCTAAACACAGTTTTTTTGGCTGCTGCTTCACCGTGATGGTTTTTTAAAACATCTTCTTCAATAATTGGGCGCCATTGCATCTGAGGACGCAAAAGCCAACTCTTTTTCCTCCCCATTATGTTTTGTTGTAATTTTTTATCTTGTTGTTGTTTCGTATGTTTTTTACCCCCGGTCTTCCCTGCGAGGTTTGGATCTGTGGGGATTGTTTTGTGTTTTTCTTTGTTGCATATTTAAAACAATAAAACAAATTTAATTTAACAAAATGGGTAATGGAAGACAAAAGCAACAGAGCGCCACCCCCTTGTGTGAAATCTTTTTTATTTGAATAATAAAAACGGTTATAAATACTCACAATTATAAAAATGTCAGTCACGCTTGTCAATAAGAGACCACAAGATCAGTGTCTAAGGAATGTTCCGCTCTGACTGCGTATAAAAAGCTGCCTCCAGTCACATCACCATACCATCGTGCCATCAGCTGCTTTTAGGCTGGATTTACGCGTTTCAGGGGCATACCCCCTTCCACAGAAACACCTGAAACGCGTAAATCCAGCCTAAAAGCAGCCGGTGGCACGATGGTATGGTGATGTGACTGAAGGCAGCTTTTTATACGCAGTTGGAGTAGAACATACCTCAGACACTGAACTTGTAGTCTCTTACTGACAAGCGTGACTGATATTTTATAATTGTGAGTATTTATAACCGTTTTTATTATTTAAATAAAAAAAGATTTTACACAAGGAGATGGCTCTTTGTTGCTTTTGTCTTCTATGTATCTAATAAGAACCCCAGAGTCTCTTTGACTAGCAGCCTCTCCAAAAGCTGTGGATATTTACAAGAAAGACTACTCCTGGAGGATTGTGTTATGGTAATCATTAGCGCCAAGAGTTAAATCGACTTTTTCTGTGAAATGGGTAATGGAATTATAATGTAATACTTTTGCTCTTATGTGTAAATATCAAATAAAAATAATATATAGAAGGACATCCTAAAGCATTTAGAGGGTTATTTACAAAAGAGTGAAGAGTTTGGAGAAGGCAGGAGAAGTGAACAATCTAGGACAACATAGCTGATTTGGAAAAATTCTCCAATTCAGCTCACTTTCCAGTTCGGCTATGTTGTCCTAGATTGTTCCCTTATCCTGCCTTCTCCAAACTCTTCACCATTTTGTGAATAGCCCTATTAATGTGAAAATGCCTTAATGTAGCTTAATGTGTAAAAAAAAAAGTGCCTAAAACTCAATCGATTGCCTTGAAACTTGCACAACCTTAGTTTTCAACTTCCCGAACCTATCCTGGCGGTTTCATGGATTTCCACAAGGCAAATGAGAGACATTAAGCTTGTTTTTTGGGGAGCTTAATGTGGCTTAACATACAAAAAAAGAACTTGGATGTTAACCAATTTCTTGATACCCAAAGAAGATATAAAACCTAACATCTCTACTAGCACAACCATACAAGCAATTAAACAAAGGTGTGTGCAATCTGGAGACATACTGGTAGGTTGTTTGTGTATAAACTTAACCAAGTATGTATTAGTGGCAGAGAAAATTACTTTTTCCAGAAAATGTGGCAACTGTTAGTCATTACTTTTGCATACCTCCCTCCCAAGAGATGAGAGCACCTCATCTTGTTTATGCTCTCGGACTGAATGTCCCTGCCCACCTTTTCATATGTGCACCACTATGTGCAACTGGGGAACAATGTACTCCTGAATGGTTTACCTTTAAAGGGACTGCACCTGCTGTTAATTAGTTGCCCAGTAGAGAGTTTTTTGGTCGTAGGTTTTTGACTACGAGTTTGTCCTTTATTCTGATTCTCACATTTGGCGTGACTAAACCTTCAATCCACACTCTTGTATTATTCTTTGGCTCTGACTTCTTCCTTGCTGAGGAACAGTTTCTGTGTTAAAACCAGAAAATCTGGGTCTTGGGGGCACCCAAATACAGTACACACATGTAAAGTGTCATTGACAGTGGCTGTTATAGGTGAAGCATGCCTCAGCAGTGGTCTATTCTCAACAAAGACACAACCATAGGCGTGCACAGGGGGTGTGCCTTGTGTGCCTGGTCACACCCTAATCATCTGAGCACAACACCAAAACTGCAACAGCGGGCGCCATGTTTTTAGTCACTGAGCCAGTGGAGGAATCACAAAGATCTCTTTGTGACTGGCTCATTGATACAGAGTGCAGCAGCACCTGCCACTTACAATCCTCACATAACATTTCTTTAAAGATGCAGCTTTGTTTATACTGTTTTTACATAATTTATTAAATTCTAAAACTAAACAGCATTAAGGTGAACTTTTGAACTGGAACAGACAGAATCTGGAGCAGTTTACCATGGCAACCAATCAGCTTCTATCTTTCATTTTCAAAGTTGCTGATCGGTTACCATGGGCAATTGGTCCAGATTCTGTCTGCTCCAGTTTTGATAAATTCCCCTCATTGTATTTAGTCAGAATAGACCTTTTTTTAAGATGCTTGAATAAAAGTAGCAAAATATTTAGTAAGAAGAGGCCTCTCCTTTTCTGCAAAAAGCATGCAGCTTTTAGCACACTGCTTTTCTAAAGAGATTATCACCTTCTGTTTCCAAAAAAAAACTAAATAATTTGTCAAAACATACCTGAAAATCTGGCCCAAATGGTGCAGCATTTACTACACTGAGCTTGGGAATAGATTAACTCCTGAGACTGAAACTGAAATGTATTTTGTCAGAGCAAACCTCAACTTTTGTTAAATAAGTGCAGCTTTTAGTGCACTGAGTTTGAAAATGAATGGTCAGCTCAGGGGACTTAAACAACAACCTATTTTATCAAAAGAAGTTCAAAATTTGTACTCTAACAATGCAATGCTGACTGTGGAAAATGCTCTGATAAAAAAACAGTAATATTTTGATTTTTTTAATAATAGTTGTATGTTCAATAAGTAATTCAACGCACTAATGTGCAAGCAGCCTCCCACTACCTTAGCCCACAATGTAAATATTTTGGCAGTTTTCATTTTCTACAAAATTAGTATAATTTCTATTAGTGGTGGGTGAATGTGCTCAGGTTAGAGTCATAGGCATGTTTGGAGAACGTGTTAAAAAATTTACAAATTTTGAACTTTAATGTGAACCCCTTTGCAATGAATAGGAAGTGAATATGGAAAATCAATTCTCTCCATTTTCAAGGTTGCCAAATGGAAACATGTATCAATGCAAAAAATACCATTCAGCACTGAGAGAGCTCTCCATTTTATGACTTCTAGGGCAACAAAAGGAAAACACCAGTTCTTAAAATTATATGTTTCAGAGATGCCTTTAAGCTATATATGGTGTTACAGAACAGTATGACTCTCTCAGCGACATGTATTCTAGCTTTACATAATTTGCAATGTAATATCTTTTTTGGATCTTACGCTTTCATCGGCTAACATAAAGCAGCAGTTTCCCTATCTGATGAATTTTATCTAATAATTTTGACAAGGCAGTTGTTATAAAGAAATAAAAAATACAGAGTCATATTTCAGTGGCAACAGCCAGGCATATAGCACGGTGGCTGGAGCGTATGTAACCAACAGTATATACAGATGATTTTGTCAGAGACATCAGCCAGAAATATAGCAGAGACATGCTGCATCATCATGAAAACTTTTTTAAGTAGGCTGCATTTTAAGAGAGAAAGACATGGCAGTTTTTTAATGAAATAAAAAAAATACAGTGGAATATGTCAGAAGCAACAGCCATAAATATAGCACTGACATGTTGCACATCATGGACATTTTTTTACTAGACCACATTTGAAGAGAGACAAGGCAATTGTCAAGAAATCAAAAATTTACAGTGGCTTATGTCAGAGACAAAATCTAAAAGTATAGCACAGACATGCTGCACATCATGGAAGCCTTTTTAGTTTGCCACATTTATAAAGAAAGAGACAGAGCAATTTTTTATCAAGAAAAACAGCCAGCAACAGTCAGAAATTAACCAGAGTAGGACGCATTGTGAAAGGAACGCACAGCATGCAGCTCTTCATCCATCAAATCCACATCTAAATGTATAAATGAAACAGAAAATGGGAAGAAATATTGTCTAGACCAGTGGTTCTCAACCTGTGTAACCTCAGGACCCACATTTGTCCTCGGTCATTAAGTTGCGACCCAAGTCGCATTGCAATGGAATGCACAGCATTAGGGTACCGCACATTCCGGTGCGGGCGGCCTAGACCAGAATGCACAGTAGGAGTGATTGCGTGATACAGTGCGTTAATCGCACAGTACTATGTGATTAACGCACTGTACTTGTGTGAATGGGCCCCTAAAACACTGACAGACGCACACAACCACAAAAACATTCTCACACACACATACACACTAAAAAAAAAAGTTTATATGTATATTTTTATTTTTTTTAGGTCCACCTTGTCTCCCTATCTTACGAAAACTGGAGTAGATCCTCAGCCTGGGATCCAGTATGGGCTGCTGTGCTGTGACGAAGCTCCATCCATATGTGCATTGCTTGTACAACTCTCTTGCACGTCCTGTGGAGGTGCTGAGAGCCAGAATGTGATGTCACTCCGGTCCAGGCACCTCTATAAGACACGTGAGGGAGCTGTAAGCAATGCACGTATGGATGGAGCTTCCTCACGGCCATATCCCCAGCCCATCCCACCTCAAGCTGACGCTCAGCGCCGGGCAGCATATTTTGAATGGCTGCTTGGCGTGAGAACTGACTGTGCTGCACTAGGAGAAGGCTGAAGAGCTTCTCGCCTAAAAAAGTGGAACGCATCCCTATCAGGAGTTGGCGAGAAAGGTCCCAATAGATTACCTTGAATTCAATAAAATTCACAGGGCCCTCATGAGAGGAAACCCAGAGGGCCCCCTTGTGACATTCTAGTGTGGAATAACTACTATAGCATTATGCATCTCTATTTAGAATTTTCCTTTTCTTTCTTCTGTTTTCTTTTTATAGGTATTTGTGTGACCAGAACCAGGGTATGCTACCACAGTTGTATTAGCAAACAATACTTTGCTGTTAGTTTTTACTAATTTGCAGCCAATATTGATTTATGTTTCCTCATGTGGCCCGGTTGAATCGAACTGCATCCTTTGCTGGCCTGCTTGTCATCCACAACATGAACCTTGAGCAGTTGCCTGTTAGATTGTGTTATACTGTATGTTTCATCATATTTATCAGTGATCCTAAAGTGGAAGGGATTAGGTTGTTAGTTTTCCTTTTGCATACCTAGTTGCTCTGTTGTTACAGAAGTTGTTCATTATCTGACTAGTAACAGTTTATTTTGGTCTGGACCTTTGTTTCGACCAATTTTTCCCATGATACCTGTATATCTCCTCTCTAGGCCCAGTCCCTTGCTCTGAGCTTTGATAGGTGTTTGTAGTTGCCTTTTATGTTCCCACTCCAGTAGTTTTATCCTTGCTTTCTACAGCTTTTCATTATCTTAACTTCTCTGTATTCTCTACCTCTCCTCATTCCTGGTCCCTTTCTTTAAGTCTATGTTTGGGTAACTGGGGGCACTCCACTAGTTGCTAACTACATGGCTAGCCTGTTAGACCTTGTTTCTGGACACACTCCTATGCTCCTTACCTTAATTTCTCTTCATGCACAAGGCTTAAACCAACCTAATTAAATGAGTGAAAGCCTTTCACTAACTAAAGTTATGCATCCCACATACCCCAAACACAGGAGATTTTTTCATCAGATACTAACATGATTGACCCAATGGTCCTCAGTATTCAATATTCAAGTGCATATCTGACATGATTGTCCTAGTAGACCCAACGCGTTTTGCAATTATAGCTTCTTCAGGGGATTGGTAATTAGTAGTCATGCATGGGCTGTGCCTGAGGTAAAACCAATTGTGAGGAGGATCGAGATACTTAGGTGGCTGGGAAACAGCCACCCATCACACCCCATCCTTCGTTGTGCCTGGGACCCCGGGGCATCAGGGGGAGGAGCTCCTGGGAAAATATCAAGAAGGCCCAGCCTACCCTGCTGGGATGTTTCTAATGGAGGCATATAATAAGAAGTGGCCTCAATCCAGTGACGTAGTTGTCCTGATCGCTCCACCTATTGAATGAGGAGAATCGGATATTTCTGAGAATTGTAATCCTGGGCCTAAATTCCTATATATCTCCACCTTTTTGCTTCTCATCTAAATATATTTGTATATAGTTGAAAACGTGCGTATTTGCCTTTGGCAATTGACGTGAGCCAGTCCCTTGATGGGTATATTCAGCATCCCTGAGTCTAGTCTATAAAGTGTGTTGATTTTCAACAATAGTATTAGTGCATGTGAAAGAAATAATTTTGCTACAATCTGCTGTGGCATAAAGTTGCAGTTCATAGGAGTGTGTGTACACATAAGGTAAGTGATAACCCTTAGTGAATTGCAATTGTAGCAAGGAGTGTGTAGCATGTGTTTGTGAGATATTTAATCAATGATATAAGGTATCATTTAGTGTTTCAACTTACCCATATCCATGTTGCAAGTAAATCGTCTGCAACATTGAGCAACAGATGGTGACAAACTGTTAGTAAAGGTGATGTATATGTGTGTGTATATGTGTGTATAGAATGAGATTCAGGAAATAGTATAAGTATGGAGGAGCTATATGTCCACTGCAAATGAAACAACCCCCCCCCAGCCAACACTCTAAAATGCATTTGACAAGATTCCTTCCCCACCACCATAATTCTCTCCCCATGTATCTAGAGCTCCCACCAAACTAAAACCTATATATGTGATAGACTTCCCTCATTGTGAGGGAGATAAGCATACCTTTGTCTTGTCCGATTCAGGGGAACTATGTATAACCTCAGCTGTGGCTCCAAATGGTGCTAGCCAACTAACCCGCATTGTTTTCCCTCCCCTTATATAGCCCCCCACCGCTAGATGGAAAATAACCGGATATCGATAAATACCGGTCATCCATTCAGCAGTGTGGACTTCAAACTGCGCATGTGCCATTCAAGCACACACGTGCCTCTCAAGCCTCACCCGCCGCTACCTAGGCAACAAGGGAAGCCGTCCCTTGGGTCCACCCCCCGTTATAATATAGGAGCGGATCAGCTGCCGCCGCGGCGGACAACTCGCTGATACGGGCCATGAGGGAAAATTTTAATGAGTCCAGAGGTCCCAGGCAATATGTCACATCAGTCCCTGTATCTCATGAACCGTAGAGCATCCAGTTGTAGAGGGAATCTCCCTCTTAAACAAAAAGCCGTGTCTAATATACTGTACAGTGAATTGCAACATTAATAAAAACTGTCATATGTGCTCACTGACACTAGCTAAATGAATTTGACATAGTCCTATTCACATTAGGCATAATGCAATATTTTTGGAAGATATTCAATACTTTAGCATGGTCAGTTTCATCTACGTTTAAACTATATGGCAATTTCAAAACATGTATCCAATCATTAAAAAAAAAAAAACTTAAATGTCATCTTTCCATAATACTTCGTATTGCATGCTTGGCATGATCACTCCCAATTTGATTCAACATATATGATAATCAGAGAATCCGTCATTCTTTTTTGTAGGCTTATAATAGTCTTTTTTATATTTGACATAGACTTGAACATCTTGATTCAACATATATGGTCATTGGAGAATACATCCCATCTTTGCAGACTTGTATATTGTTTTTTTATATCCTGTTACATGATTGGCATTCATATTCTAATCTTAACTCAAATCGTATGGCACTTAAACGTATATATCCAGTCATCATCATAGACCAAGCTTGTTTCTTTAATTGACTTGTATTAACAATTAATGTAATAAAACATGCATGGTCCAGGGGCCATTGTGATGGGGCAATCCATCAGATAATGGGACCTGGTAGGACCCCGAATATGAAGACTCAAAACAAAAACTTATGGATTGCCTCAACCCTGTCCCCTTATACTATCTCTCCCCCTATAATACATTAGATACAGCAAAAAAGGAAAAAAGGGTTTGCGGAGAGATAGATACAACCATTGCTTGTATAAAAGTTATATCAAAATGTATTAGACATACAGAAATTTATGGATAAATAAGGTAAAATTGGATCTCATAAAAATTAATGAAACATTCAATAAATATATGCCCATTCGGTACAATCTCAGACCAATAGCTTCTATGTTTATATATATGTAGACATACAATAAAATGCATAATAATCCAATGTAATTTAATCCAATTGCATAACTAACATGATTGACCCAATGGTCCTCAGTATTCAATATTCAAGTGCATAGCTGACATGATTGTCCTAGTAGTCCCAACGCGTTTCACAATTATAGCTTCTTCAGGGGATCGGTAATTAGTAGTCATGCATTATTATTATGCATTTTATTGTATGTGTACATATATATAAACAAGAAGCTATTGGCCTGAGATTGTACCGAATGGGCATATATTTATTGAATGTTTCATTAATTTTTATGAGCAGTCACTATCTCTCCCTGAAATCGCTGTAAATGTCAGCTGCCCATATCTACTCCACCTCCGACACACAATGAGAAAAAGCTGATGGGAGACCTGATTTTATAGGAATGTAAGTTAGCACTTCAATCTACTGCAAAAGTACATTTCATCAGAATTTCAAGCTCCCAGGTCTCCCAGGAGGTGCAGTGACTTCACTATGACCCCTGAAGGCATCAAAAGTCAGATTGATATAAGTATTTTATATTTTGGTCAAACTTTATTTTTTTAAAGCCATTTGTATTTAGAGAGTGGGGGGTTGTAAGTAAGCAGACCTTCCATTTGCATGGAAAGTCCAATTAAATTGTAAATATTGTTAATATTAACAATACATTTAAACTTTCCAGATTTTCTGCAATTTCTAATTTTTGCAAATCTGGTTGCTAATGCCAGCAAATTAAAATGTTTATAAATTACCCTCTTCATAAACAAAATGGTGTAAAATCAGGCCTTTGCTTGTTTGGAGCAGCAAGGTAAAAATTGCAGTGTACTTCTCTTTGGCATAATGCAGTCATCAGATTTGGAAATTTATTTTTACAGCCTCTCACTTGTGAATGAACTCAGGTTTTGTTGTGACTGAAAGAATCACAGATGTGATGTGCCCTATTAGCAGTTATTTCACTGTTACACAGGGTGCTACAAGCATGCTTTCCATTACGTAGCCTTTGGCAAAAAAGGAACAGAAACTGGAGTGCAAAGTTCCCTATTATGTATCTATTTATTTATAATCTGGTCAGATGATAAATCTATTTTTGTGCTGTTCTCCATGTATCAATGCACCCAAGAACACTAAAGGAACACTAAAAACGAAAATGAAACATTTTTAATTAGGTGAAACAGATATCCAGAACCACATAATTATTTCAGTTTACAAAATCCCTAGTGCTTTTTTTGTTTTAAGAAAAAACAGGGGGGAGCAGGGGCAGAGTGACTGTTAAAAAGAAGTTCCAGGTGACAAGTTAGACTGATGTGTTAACAATGCCAGTGTCATGGAGCAAACACTGCAAAGTCAAGAAACACTTAGAGTCAAGAAGTCATCTAATTTTACCTTAAAGTGTCACTAAACTGATCCTTTTCCAGCTCCATTGAAAGACTAGACTAGAGAAAAACTCAAAAGTTAGGAGGCAGCTGTCATTTAAACTACGGGATTTGTGCATCCCTGTTTTAGGGCCGGTGCATACCACTTCCAGTGCGTTCCAGTACGGTTGGCTAACCGCGCTGGAACACACAAGAAGTGGTGTGAACTGGCCCTTAATGTATCATTTGTTTTACATAAACATATATATATATATATATATATATAGATATATATATAGATATTAGGGAAGCACCGATACCATTTTTTTTCAGACCAAGCACAAGTACAGATACTTGTCCAATTACTCACAGATACCAATTACTGATACCTTTTTTTTTAGTGTCATGCGACAGTTTTTCTAAAACAATACAGTCTAATGATTTCAGGACAGTGGTGGAACACCAGGGCCCAGTCGCAGATGCAAGCACTGCGACCCTAACAGTTCTCGGGAAAAGGCCAGGTATCAGCACTGGTATCTGAACATCCCTACTATTAACAAAAATTTAGCTTATTTGTGTATCACTCGGCTGAAGATCCTTAATCATCTCTGAATTCATACTTGTGCTGTCCTTCCTTCTGGAGGGTGGTTACTTTTGTTTGCCATGGTTCCAGTGTGTTGTACAGTAGCCACCGCTCCAAGCTCACTCCCATGATGGACTACAATCTCACGTTTAGTTTACTAATTTGTATTAAGATTATAGACAGTAGCAGCACCAATTCAGAGATGATTTGAGGATCTACAGCTGTGTAATACACAAATATGCTACATTTTTGTTAATAGTTAAGGTGCTTGAATGCATTTTTAAGATTTAACTCCTGAGTTTAGTGTCACTTTAATTTGAGTGCTTTCTAATTTGTTGATGCCAGCTTCTACACAGCTTCTCACATTTGGGAAGAGTGTCTTCACTTCCTGAAGTCCTCTCTGCTTGATATATCGCCAGGAAATTGGAAATATTGGTGATGCATTTTGTTAACTAATTAAACATGTTTTTGTTGTGCAGGCTCCCAATGATGTTTCATGTTATCCATAAGGCTTGGTGCTATACAATGAAAAATCTCCGACTTACAATTAAACAAATACACTGGTCTTTAAAGAACACAAGTTAATGAAACAAGCAACAAACAAATAGAACTAGATGAGGAGATAGATACAGATCAGTGAAACAAGGAAGTTATTTACAAATGAATCCAGGCAATAAAGCAGAGGTGTGAAATAAATACCATTTGATCATGACATTTTGTCCCTTTATCTGTTACAGTATCTGTCAAGTTGCAGAATTGTGAGCTACACAATGATGACAGATCAGTTAAGAGCATAGTGAAACTCTCCTCTCTATTTAGACCACTATGCAATGTATTAGATGTCTGCATTCATTTATGTCCCCTATCTTTCCTTTATGAATCTTAAAGGGAAACTCCACTTTAAAACAATAAAAATGTAGAAAAACATAAAATACTGAATATAATGTGTATAACTGCTGCTCAAGCCATTTTGTAATCTAATGTTAATAAAAATGACCTTTCTATTTAAAACTGCAGCTGCTATAATGTTCTAAAACTGTCAAAAAATTCAATGCAACCTGGAATTCTTTACACAGTTGGTGTACAGAATATCTCCAGAAATGTAAATTCCTACTTCTGTGATTGGCTGACTGATTTTCCCAGAAGTCTGTATCTGCAAGAGAGAAGTCAAATTTAAGGCATACCTTGCAATAGGAATTTTTTTTTTTTGTGTGGTTCTACCTAAGGGTGCATTACTACTAAATAGCTGCCAACACTGCAACTTTCCTCCTTACAACACAGAAAGTCCACCAGCTGATTATAATGAACAAAGACGCTCCCATGCAGGAATCAGTTTGAAAAAGACATGCTGGAACAAACTGTTATTTCTTCAGAACAGAAACGGGGAGAAAAGTACAACAACATTTGTTAAAATCCTTGCAAGGTTCACTGATCACCCAGAAAGGATTTTTTTTCCTCAACAAAAGTAAAGATTCCATTTAAAGCTCCCAATCAGAACAGTAATCTTTAGATATTTAATACAATCATCAGCCCATCCACTGACTGAAGTGTTTGCCATATCTCACTCATATAAAGCCCTATGATGGGACATACCATGCACATAGTCAGATACACCATATCAGAAGGCCTGCAACAACAGAAAATGCCCCTGTGGTGTACATATTGTCTTCTGTTCTCACACCATTCTGCAGGGAGGGAGATGTGAGTCTCTTGCATGCGGTTTTTTTAAGGCACAGCAAATAGTGACTGTTATAGGCCAGGAGGTTGTCCAAAAGACCGGAGGAAATGGTTTGGGAA
This sequence comes from Nanorana parkeri, assembly GCF_000935625.1. Classification (NCBI taxonomy): domain Eukaryota; kingdom Metazoa; phylum Chordata; class Amphibia; order Anura; family Dicroglossidae; genus Nanorana; species Nanorana parkeri. The sequence continues at coordinate 816,736 of NW_017306562.1, forward strand.
AACATGTTATAGACTGTCATTGTCGTGTATTACTGGTTGGAGCATCCTTATAATTTTGTGTAGGATTTTTAACTGTGGGTGATACTACCAAAGGGATACAGGTGTCTCCCCTGTATGGCTGATATCTTTAAAGGCTTTCTTAGGGAATGGAGACTACCTTTTTGATTAAATATGTGTTGCGGTGCATAAACTAATTTCTACCCTTGTGGAGAATCTGCATAGTTAAAGTGGTTCTAAAGCCTCCGTTTAAAAAAAAAAACCCGCTTTAACAGCGAGCCGAGAATCCGGAACTGCTTGTGCGGCCGCAAAGGATCGGATTCTCGGCCGGGAGACGAGCAGAGACACAAGGTAAGTCTATGGACGAGTGCACCCGCATGCAGACACAGCTGGATCAGAAGTGCCTGCAAGCAGAGAGGAGTCATCGCTGGATCGGAGAGCCGCCACACCGCTGGAGGGACAGATGAAAACCTGAGGAAAGAAGAAGAAGATCGGATTAAGAGACATTATTTAAGGTAAGTGCTGACATTAACATGGGGGGGAGGGAAAAATGTTTTATCCTTTAATGTCACTTTAATGATTTGACAGCGGTAGTTGCCTGGCTTCTACTAACAGGTACTGGGCCCATATAGTTGAGCTTATTAAAAAGAAAAAAGGACCAGTAACTTTTCACTAAACCTATCTGTTATCTGTGCAGGTATTGATGTTGGAAATTATATGTGTACTTGAGTTCCCGTTCTTGTTTTGGGAAGCATGTGCAAGCAGCTCATTCTGGTATCTGCTGGGATGAACAGGTGTACTTTTCTCGGATGCTGAATGGGAACCTTTTAATCAACAGTACATTGTAACTCCAGCCCTACCTTACATCAAATAATAATATTGCCATGAACAGCACATAACAATGATAGCCTTAGCTGTACATAATTATAATAATATTTATAACAGCCCACCCAAGTGTACATTATAATAATAATGAAAGTCCCAACAGCAACATATAATAACATTCATATACCCACCAAGAGCACATCATAATGGTATCATTAACCTTAGTATAAATAATAGCTTACTCAAATACATAATATTAATATCCTCACAAATAGCATATTTTAATTACAGCAATAATAATCATCATCACACAAACAGCTCCACCAAGTCACATAAAAATAATATAATAATAATAATAATAGCCCAAGATCAGTGCTTTATAATATTATTAATACACAACACCCTTTACAATACTACATGTAATAGACCCCCTTATAAATATTAAAAAGAATGTAAAACAAATTGCACATAATAAAATAGAAAAATAAGTTATATTAAGGTTGTCTGGTCTAACCCAGCAGACCCTCCGAGTAAATAGGGCACATTGTCAAAAAATATCCCCACTGACTTAAAACATTATGTGAGAAAAGAGTTCCCCAACAGCCTCACTGCAAATAAAATCAAACACGATAGATAACAGAAGGCAGGTACATGGGTAAAAATAGGCACCTTATTTTATATACATAAGTATATATATCTTTATCAGTCTGTAGGTGTCAATTTGCAGATGGTCTTCAGAATGCAAAATAGAACATGTATGAACAAAGGAATGTAAAGAACATTAATGCAATGATTGGAGAGCAAAGAAATGAAGATGAATCAGAAAAATAAGTATGGGAACCCTTTACTACACTATATACATGTAAGCACGGCCAGTACAAACAGTCACCAGGTAACTGATTGTTCCGTATATAAAAACATGCAGTTCTTACCCATGTATAGGATCTAAAGTAAAAAAAGATACCATATTTAGAGTCGGGAATATGTTTTTTCTACTTTGGAGATATACTTATCCCAGATGTTACTAGGATTTTTTCTTGGTTTCCTTTGTGTTGGATCATTAATTCCCAGCCCACACCTTGGTAAAACACAGTTATTGGTTATTTAGCCCCAATGACTTAAGCCTTCATAACTGAGACTTTCCAACTGCTATATTGGGAGTCATAGTGATTTACTGTTGACATTATGTAGAGTGTTTAAACTGCTGTTCTGCCTATTGCTAGGCAAATACAGATATATGAATTCATTTCAACATCTATAAAAAGCTTTGTAAATTACACACAGAAGCCAATAACTTAGTAAATGCCAAGACAGATTTGGATTTCATAAAGAGACGCAAATGCTACTGCTTTGTATACTTAGTGGCATGGAAAGTTTATGTATTGCTGTCTATCAGCTTCATCTGTTAGAATGAAGAATTCATTGTAACCCTATTTACATCTGCTGCATCACTTTACATTTAGAAAAAAACTTTGTTTATGGGATCTGTAGGTATTTAGACCAGCATTTCTCAACCTCTTTACAGTCATGGCACTGTTAAAAAGTATGCAAAGTCTTGAGGCATTCCAGTCAAAAATGTAATGGATTTTAAGGTGGGACCCAACGCAAAAACATAAAGTGTGGCTCCTCCCTCTACATCAAAGTCCCCCCTTCAAATTAGGAATCCCCTTTATATCACTAGCCCCCCTTCACATCAGGAGCTCTCTTCACATTAGAAACCCCCCTGTCATATTAGAGTCCTACCATCACAAAATTTCAAGGCAGAAGACACCCCAGTGTGCCAGGGCAGCCTGGTTGAGAAAAGCTGCTTTAGACCAGTGTTCCCCAACCCCCGGTACCGGGCCGCACAGTCTCAGTGCGGTCCGGTCATGCAATATATGGCAGTGCACAGTCCCGGTGTTCGAACACTGGGGCCCCACACTGCCGACGGGCTTCACAGTGAGGGGGCGGGTCCTGTGACTCACCTCCCCTCCCGGCCGCGTCTATAGTAACAGGCGGCGGGAGGGGAGGTGAGTCACAGGAGACGTGTGTGTGTCACACGCCCCACCCCCTGCAGTGAGTGCACACATTGACACATGGCTGCTAACGGTAAAATTCAAACGTTGACCGGTCCGCGGCGATAAAAAGGTTGGGGAGCACTGCTTTAGACCATCAGGCAGTGGTGAGTGAATTAAAAAATAATTGAAAAAAAGATACCACCTCGTCACGTCAGTATGTTATTGCTTAGCAGGTTTAAACATGGAAAACTAGCTCAGATATTATGATGCAATAGAACTGGGGTAGGCAAAGTTTGACTCTCCAGCTGTGGTGCAACTACAAATCCCAGGAGGGGACTGCAAGACTCTGACAGCCGCAGGCATGACTCCCAGAGGAAAACGCATGATGTGATTTTTGGTTTTGCCGCAGCTGGAGGGCTGAAGTTTTCCTATGCCTAGAAAAACGCATACCCTGTTTTTCTCTATGTAAAATGTACTGTATCTCCACATAATGTAGCGGAGGAAGTAAACACAATTACCTTCTCTCCCATTGCAAGGACATGCAGTCAGGCAGAAAGTAGCACATTGAAACCTCAGATTGAGCCCTACAGAGCGTGATTTGTTTGGATTAGTAAAATTAAGAGGTTTTGCCTCTTAATAGAACCCAGTAGTAGAACCTCTTCTACCTTTTGCCTCTTAGTAGAACCCAGAACACATGCAGAAGGGCCATCACATCCACTCTGCTAGTTTGAAAGGAGGATACAATGTTTAACATGCAAAGTCTTAAAAAAAAAAAATTCTCAGTCCTGACCATAGTAGAAAAAAATATACAATATCACAAAATCAGAGCGGTAGCTATTCTTGCTTTGTTGAATATGGTGCAGACACACACTAGGGATCTTTAGCTACCTTGAGCAATGTTGTGCTCCTTAAAGAAAGATGGAGCTATATATATATAGATATAGATATATCCCAAGTTGGAAGCTTAGACAGTTTAGAGTTGTGGACCCCACAATTTATAAAGGTGTCTATAAAGGTTGTGTGGCTTCACCTACAGTATATTTGAAAATATATATAACAAAAATCTAATTTTTTAACTTATGATGTGAAAATAGTGTAAGTAGACTTTATGTGCTAACCAACTGGGTGGATAGTGTGCTGCTGGGAATTGTTTTTATTGTGCATCAAATCAGATCTGCCAGTAGAGAAAAGCAAATATTCCACTGCCAACACCACTGTTTATGTTTTCCATATCTTAAAAAAATTCCCTTGACCTTCCCTTTCTTTGAAAAACCTATTGTAAGTTATCACCTGCAGAATATGTGTCATTGTTGCTAGTTTTCAGGTCTTTACCTCTGTGTTTTGCAAGTATTTCTAGATATTATTTAATGTGTGTTTGAGAAATATAAAACATATGCGCATACTAATGTATTTTTTATATTTTCATATTTGTATTTTATTCTATATGTGGCATCATATAGCTATAGTTCAATGTCTGTCTCTTTTCTCATCTACCATAAGATTTCTAAGACCCTAAACATTACCTAGATCAGGCAACACTGGTAAAATCACCGATTTCATTGGAATATGGATATCTAAAAATATAATCATTATTTATTATTAATATTTTCTGACAATAAAAATAAATAAATAGAAAGATGCAAATTTAAATCAATTAACTGTCATCTTCTAACCTCCCTGTAATTCTATTTTACACCAAGATTCCCAAGTGAGCTCTTGTGCCCTTTACACGCAACCAAAGAAAGAGAGAAATAAGAAAATCACTAAGCTTACAATTAGGGAGTTGAAGCTGACAATAGAATGAGATGGCCCATGTTTAATGAGCACCATCCAACATTACAGAAAATCTATTCCCCCAGTGTCTGTGCGTGTGGTTAGGGTAATATATACAGTATCAATCTAAATATAGACAAATTTCAGACAGGAAATAAAGAGGGATTGACAGTCATTGCTCCGGGGATTTATCAGAGAGGGATAGCAGGAAGTGCTGCAGGGCAGTATTACAATTCATTGACAGAATGTATAAGAAAGATGTGCACCTTATGACAAAAATAGCAGGTGTGTCGCTTCGGGACAAGCATGGGGGACAGAGTTGGACTGGTGATCATTATTGAAGTTCCATGGATAAATAACACTGGGCATGATGAGCATTTGAAAAAAAGAAAGCCCATTGCCATAAATGCTATAAAATGGGTAAATAGCAGTGTTATCATTTTATATTTTTTTCTGCTTGAAGCAATTTAAATCAAATGCCTAATTTGTTAAATGATATTCTACGACTACGATGGAATACATGCATTAACACGCTACATTATTGCTATTTATTATATCATGTTAAAAGGCATTAAGACAATTTAAAACTAAACTCCAGGCATATAGCTAAATACACAGCTGGAATACATATACAGAGGCTTTTTTTATCTGCCAAAGCATTTGTATTTTTGTCAATTCAGTTCTGATGTTTACACAGTTCCGGAAACCTGTGTCCCCCACTGGTCACTACATTACTATTGCTGTGACATAGGGGTCAGCGGGAGCTACCACCATACCTCCCGGCTGTCCCTCATTAGGAGCCATATCTGTACCTCTTTCCTTCTCAGTTGTGCCTCTTTTAGGTCTGATGAATAGGGTTGGGCTCAATGTTCAAGACGAATGTAAATTGCGACTCGAACATCGCTGTTCGACCACTGAACGCCCCACAAGGCAATGCGCCTTGTGAAGCCCTAATTGGCTAAAGGCTTGCACCTGACCAATTTGGGGTTTTCATCAGAAGAGCAATAGATGGGAAACTTACAAACGGAACACTATTTCTGGTGGCCCTGCTGACCACCAGAGATTTTCCTCTTTTGGAGGATTTCCCTCACTTCCTGTTGTGGCTATCAGACAGGAAGTGAAGAGAAATCTAACCAATGGAACACAGATCTGACAGGCGTTATAACCCTCCCTTACACTAACCAAAACAAAAATAAAGATTTTGGCTTCAGTTCTACTTTAAGAAATTCTCAAAATCAAAAAATGCTGGACTAAAATAGTGGGATGTCATTGGATCCCTATTGTCTGAGCTGGCAGAGATTCAAGGAGAAAATAAACTTTCAATCATTTCAAATCTACTCTTCCTTGCAATGTGCGCTGAAGAGAATAAACATCAATAAACTATGTATTCATTACATGGTGAGATCTGTCACTGGGAAACATGCGGCCACAAAGTGAAGGCATATGTCTGACATGACCGGCCATACTTGTACATTACTGTAGAGATGGTAAATAACACAACAGGACAACATCATCACGGCCACCATATGCCGTCTGACTTGCTTGTTTTTTTGTACATGTCACAATGTACATTAAAGTAATATTCAGAATCTGTTTTCCATTTGCTAGCTGGTATTTTATTATCACGTTGAATTGTCATTAGAGGCCCAGCACTGTCGGAAACTTAAACACTGACATGAAATCATTAGGTTAGCAAATTGTTGTGCGGCACGGAAAAAGCCTAGCACCATTAATGTCATCTGACAACAGGCACTGTTCTATGTGAACGTTCTGCTCTGCTTTTATAAACAGCACAAATTGAAGATGTGTCTAACAACACCAGATTGCATTTTGCTGCGACTGACTTTTAGTGGAAACAAGCTATTGTCCCCTTACTGGCAGCATAATATTGATCATATCAAACTAATGTGGTGACAAATGAGAACCGCATCCAAAAACAACTTGGGCTCGATCTTTAACATAGGCAGCATTATCCTCTTGTCAGTGGATGACATGTGTTGGTAAATAAATGCAATCTTTTAACCCACATTTTATCCTTTTGTCTGCGCTCTGAAACGGATAACTGGTCTGAATTATTAAAACTGGATTACAACATGGAAAAATACAGAAGTTGTATTCTCCATACCTCCCAACTTTCTGAGATGGGAAATAGGGACACCCTTTAGCATGTGTGTAGGCAAAGGACATGCCCTTGCCATGCACCCAGTGATGTGGACCATGACTATTGCTTTTTTCATCACTATGTTTCCTTTATATTTGCTATGTATAATTAATAATGTAATAATACAAATGTTTGTGTAAAAGGTTTAGTGTAACACTTTTGATAGATAAAAGAGAACTAAAGCTAAACCTTTTTTTCGGCTTTAGACCTCTTTTGGGTCAAAGGAGAACATTTCACTTGTTGTTGTGTTCCTCAAACCAGTCATAAACCTTTTGTGCAGTGTGGCAGGTTGCAGTGACAGTGTACATTGCATTGCACATGTGCCACAAGCAGAGTACACTACCAAATTTTGGGAAAGGGATTTTGTAACAGAAGGGACATGCAAAGTTTCTTCTTATAAAAAAAACTCTATCTCTTAGCAATTTCTTTCAACTAAAGCGCCACTTTTCAAAGATTGAAAATGGCTTTTGAAATGACATTTTATTAAAGATTTAAGAGATATTAGTGATTGGGTTCACATCTATTTTAATGAACCGGAGTGAGCAGGACATCTATGAGTACCACCCATATTTTACTTCAGGTAGAACTCAATTAATAAAATTAAAGAGCAGTTTTCGGGGAGGTGACTGAAGTGTGCAAAATACATATACAATTCTTCACTGGAAACACTCAAAATCTCCTCTTTCCCACAGTTTACATTCTGTCTTTAGAGCTTCCAGCCTCAGCACTAGTGTTTGAAGAACTTGTCTCTTATAGAGATCAGTGGTGTTAATGACATCAGTTATGTACTTTTATTTGAGATATGTAGTATAAAGCCTAATATAAGTAGCAGAAAGATACAAACAGTTATCTTAGGTATCTGATGCAATCTAAATATACAACTGCTAGAACATTCTCATCAATGCCGTTGTTGGCTACAATCCACTGCTAGATATTCTTGCAAGCTCTGTGAATATCTGAAGGCAAAAGAAGATAAGAACTAAAACAAAAAAAAAGCACACAGCTCTCTTGATTGCTCAGAACATCACCTTTAATCAAAATTCAGAAAAAAATCTAATTGCACTTACAAATGCAATGTACAAGACTCATCAGAAAGAACTTTTTAAGGCAGGGCCCTGCAAATGATCTGCTAGTAGATGTTCCAGATCAACCTGCTAATGCCAGCATAGGAGCATATTTATGTAAATACTGTACATGGAAGCACATTTCAATATAATTTATTAGGTTGTACAATCCAATTGTGTGCCCTCAAATGTAGGCTGGTTTTTATCCAGATCTACTGTATTAGGCGTTGGGTGTTATGTAATGCATATCAACATATTACACTTATTTATTTAATTTAGAATAATCTGTACTTTCTCCCAGGATTTGGTACCATAGAGGCCAGCATACTATAGTTAGCAACGTAGGCGTGCACAGCCTACTGCATTAGGATGTGTAAACGAAAGTACAAATACACACACGTATATAAACGTATTCTATAAAGAGTACATGTGCTGACAGATTTGTGCAGAGGGTGGTAACGCATAGGTAGATGTAGAGGATGGTAACGCATACAAATCTGAGCAATGTGGAGCCAACTAAAATGTATCTGTTGTGTGTTGCTCTACTCTGTACATCACTATTGCACCATCCTTCCTTATTGATTCTCTTCTTTTCACCTTTCCTGGAGAAGAAAGGGGAACTCCCAGAAGAATAATATTTTTACATACCATTACCAATGACCTATTCAAGGTATGAGCACACATCTCCTAGTGTAACAATATAGACAACATCACTGGTATACAGACATGTACATATACAGAAGTACAAATATCATAAGGTACACACTGGATGTTTGTGAAAATGAAGAACAAGGTCCACTTATGATTTGCACAGTATGATCTTTATCAAGGTAGTATGGTTACCACTTCTGCGTACCCCTGGCACTAAAGCTAATAGGCTGTGTACTGTACCTGATTGCAACCATAATATTCTGTACTTGTAATAATTTAAGCTGGATACCTTTTTTAACAATGTAGTCGTGTTTTTCTATCAATTATCCCTGTAAAAGTGCTTAATATGGATCAATCCAACATTTTATATATTAAATATTTTGCAATTTATGGTGTGCATACCAAAGCCTTAATATGCTAACTTGTTCAATTCAAATAATAGGATACACTCACCTATTTGGATGCAAAATGAATTATGTTAAACAATGGATATATACTGTGTGTGTGTGTGTGGGTGTGTGTGTGTGTGTTTGTATATACAGTCATGGTCAAAATTATATATATTATAGTGATGGTTACAGGAAGCGATTGATTCAGTTATTTTTTCCAAGGGTTGTGCTACCAAAAATGAATTGAGGGTGCCAATAATTTTGTCCAATCCATTTTTGGAGTTTTGCGTACAATGTGTCAGATTTGGCTTTTTTTTCTCCACTTATTTGTGGCATACCAATATAAACAAAATAAATAAACATGAGAATGCATAAACATTTGTAAATGCAACATTTTCTGCACAAAGTGGTGCATTATCTGACAGAAATTCAGGCTGCCAATATTTGTGGCCATGACTGTAGTAACCAGTCAGCTTCTCTTTTCATTTTGTTCAGTTAAACTTGGAGAATGAAAGAGAAGCTGATTGGTTGTCATCATTTATTTTTACAAAAATTGAGTTTTCTTTAAAGAATTAAAAGGATATTATGATCTGTCCTTGGGAAGAACCTTTTGAAATTATATTCACTTTTGTATTTACTCTCATTAGATGGCCTGTAAAAGAGAAGTGGTCCCTGCTTATGAAAGAATTTTTGCTGAGCCTTAACGTATATCATACTTTTATACAAATGTATATATAAAAGCCAAAACCTTTTTTTTTATAGTTTTTAATAGAGTTGAATGGAATTTCCGGGGACAGTTCCTATTCATATGTATTATTTTTTTCATAAGGGATACTCTGATTTACCAATGATTTTTATTGGGCTACAGTAGGGGAGGATGGACTACTTTTTATAGCTTTGACTTTGTGAGCCATAAACAAAGTTTCTCACACCTTGGTAATTGAGTGAATGAATAAGCCAGTTACCCGCCTGCCTAACCTCTGTCTGTGTACACAGTGTAATTGGTTGCTAGGATGCAGGGGGTCGCACCATAGCAACTTATGCGGGGCCGCCAGTGTCTTAGCAACCGATGACACTGTTTGGGCCACAGTTTCTAATTAGTCACTAATCTGTTCTATACTTAAAAAATGAATTATGACTAGAGCTGGACTTTAACTATATATGGATATACATTATTGCATATACTTATATCCTTTACTGGAAATAGGCATATTCTCATTTCCTTCTTCTTCCTTTGGTTATTTTCTTTATCCACATACCTCTTGGAGTTCTGTATCCCTTATACATTTTGATACAATCAGGAGAGATTCAGCAAATATTTACAATTTTTGGGGAAGTGCAGTAGAGTCAATGGAGAATAGGAAACCAAGATGGTTGGTAGTTTTATAGTGCAATGGACCTTAAATTGCTCCTGAGGGTTATGGAAGCTCCTTTAAACTATTTGGACCTGTTTTTCTACTAAACAAATGGCCCCTCATTAAAAAGATGAAAGCAACATTACAAAATAAAGGTTTAAGTACACAAAAAGTGAAATGGAAGGTGCCTGGTTCGAATCCAAGATAGGCCAGGTCACTATCTGCTTGGAGTTTTCATCTTTCCTCCCAAACTCCAAAGAAAAAATGGGAAGTTCATTGGTTTGTGTCTAAATTGGCCTTAGTATTTGTGCATATGAGGGCCCTTAGATTGTAACTTCTTGAGCGCAGGGAATGTTGTGAATGAATAGTATGTAAAACGCTGTGTATATTGACGGCACTATATAAATACCTGTAATAAATAAAGAAAACCCTCAGGTTATATGAACACCTACGCATTTTACTTGTGATGCATTTTTCATTGAAATCAATGGAAGCAAACTAAAATGCATGCCTGCATGTTTGGTTGTGCATTTCAAGATCTTGTATTGGACGTCCGTACACATCAATGCACACTGACACACATCATGGTGTCTTTACATATATTATGACCAATCAATGTGAGTCATGATGTGCTTCACAAAATTCATGCATTGAGATGAGTTTTAATTAAATACACTGAACACACACACACATACACACAAAACCCCAACACCATTTAAATAAAGCAAAAGAAACAATAGACCCTATAGTCTTTTCAAGCAAATTTACCCAAGCAGCTCAATAAGTGAAATTGAGAGTTTCTACTTCTGCAGATCAATAAGTGAAATTGAAAGTTTCTTCTTCTACGAAATTTTAAGACGGCGAAAACGGTACTATCTCTGCAAAATCAATTTAGATAAAATTGTTCCGCTCATCCCTAGTCTGTAATATAGTCATTATAATGGATGTCATTTTCTTTGTAATGCAAATTGTAATTTTATATTGCCTTACTTTTTAATGAAAAAGAAAGAAACGTTTACTCCAAAGAATATACCCAATATCTAAATATGTATCCATTCTATAATGAATAGGATATTGCACTATTAATATCCCTAAAGTCATTATTATCTCTCTAATCTCCCCTGAGGATCAGAGGGAAGAAAATGCAGGCCAACATAAAATTCACATCGGCCTATGTTTAGAGCTTCATGCAGTCCTCAAATGACCAAAATACTTTAAACAAAAAGTGCTGATGATGTAAAGTGCATCATAGCTGCCAATGGGGAAGAAACCAACAGTTAGTACTTCATATTGGGCTTAGCTCGTAATGTCCACTCTCTGGCAAGACTGAGCAAACGTGGAGATAAGAAGTAGGAGTTTTTCCCTTACTGTTTAATTAAATCCCAACAGTGTCAGATCAATTTCAAAGACAACTGGAAAAACAGTTCTGAATCCTTGACCAAGGGAAAAGAACAGGAAACAACAAAGTGCAAAGGATTACACTGTATTCGTTGTTTGGTGTAAAGGTGACATGAGCTAAATCAGTTAATATCAGCTAAAACACAATACTGAATTGGGTCTTGCTCTCTACCAGCTTGGAAGTGGCCTTGATCAAGATGAGGCACAGATGTTTCTTCCTTGGATATCAAAGGTCAGTATATATCTTTAATGAAGGGCTTTGCCGGAATCTTGTAGTATGTTTTGTTTTTCTCACACACACACACAACGGCATATGTGTTAGCGATGTAACATAAAAATGTTTCCAATGTACTGATTATAAATGTTGTCCATCCCCAAATGTTTAAGTTTCTGGTAAATAAAAAATTATAATTCATGCATTTTAATGTGTGAGACCTTTATCAGGTTTTCATCTGTTAGAATGGTATGATCATATAATAAGCAGTAGAGCATACCTCCCAACTTTTTGAGATGAGAAAGAGGGACACCTTCCAGCACAATGGGGGAATTTATCATAGCAATTGTGAGTGTTTGAACTAGCACGGAATATATTTGTTGCACTTTGCGCCAGATTTATGTTGCTAGTGTAATGTTGTTCAATTGTTAGATTAGGTTAGGATTAGGTCAGGAAAGAAGACTCGTAACTCCAGTCAAAAAGCTTAACAGTCACTTCTTGAAGAAGTGGTCATGGGGACTTCTTAAGTTGCGATTGTTTTGTTAGGTGAAGCTCCAGTTTCAGACAGCCGCAGAACAAGTGCAGATGTAAACAGTTGTGAACATTCGCAAAACAGGCGCAATTGGAAAAATAGTGCAATCTCTGGTCAAAACAGGTGCACATGTTAAAAGACAGATTTGCACATAAAAAAATGATCAAAAAGGCTAAAACTGTCGCAATTGCTTTGATAAATTCCCCCCAATATATTTAGGCAATGTATTTGACACACCCCTGCCCGAGTCATGTGGACCATTAAGAATTTATATACCAAAAATTATTGGGAAAATCCAAAATTGTTTTTCTTCACTATTACTTTTCCTTTATATTGTTGTTTTCAAATAGTAACCAACCAAGATCATTAGGAGATGAGATAAAAGTTCTAGTGCAGAATAACACATTTTGTAGTTAAACAGAACCTTTTCGTACACATCTGTACATCAGACCAAAAAGAGGGACAATTGTGGAGGAAAGAAGGACAGAGGGATATGGCTCCTAATGAAGGACAGTTGGATGGTATGATACAGGAATAAGCATGTCTAAACTCTGCTCACTCATGATAATTGATTAAAATATATGTAAAATCCAATCACTAAAATTTCATGTAAGCTTTAACATGTTAATAAGATTTCAAAAGTAATTTTTAAATCTGCACGATTTTACCTGGTCTTCCTGCTATAAAGATCCAGGCCCATAGATTATGTGAAGACTGACAGCGCTCTGTCTCCCATTTGTGCTCCAGCATTGACACCTTGTCACACGAGCTTCTGTTAGAGGGTTGAAGTTGCCCTTTCAACACACATTACACAGTCACTGTCTATTGTTCATGCAGACACCAACCCTAAAAAATCATTGCAGTTTCTGCTGGAGTTTATGCAGACAGGAAGCAGCTACAAAAACTCCCAAAAATGAGAAATCCCACTTCTGACATTTGTCACAAGTAGAAGTTGAAAGATTTCCCCTTTAGTGCTGCACCAGTGAAAACTAGGAATTCTTGGATTCCATGTCATTTTCTCACCTACTGACAATGGTCCCCAGGACAAATATCCCAAAATAACCCTAAAATGGCAAATAACCTAAATCTACTTAAGCCCTCTTTCACACCAATTCGTTCTAGGAACTTATTACATAGTAACATAGTATTTGAGGTTGAATAAAGACATAAGTCCATCAAGTCCAACCTATTGCGTGCATGTGTATGGTACTGGTGATGTGTGCATATGCATAGGTCCCTGTGTCATCTCATTCTTAAGAGTAACTGTACCCCTGTATATTACGGTCCCTCAGGAAATTGTCCAAAAGCTTGAATGATTCCACACTCTTTGCAGAAATCACTGCCTGTGGCAGCGAGTTCAAGACCCTAACCGCTCTGAGAAAAAACCCCTTCGCCCCTTGTGCTGAAATTTTTTTTCTACCAATTTTAGGTGGTGGTCTCTAGTCTTTCTCATGGAGTTAATTGTAAAGAGTTTCTGGCTAATGTTGCTATGACCATTGAACATCTTGCACATGAAAATCATGTCCCCCCCTTAATCTCCTTACTTCCAACGAGAACATATTTAAATTTAGTAGCCTTGTCTCATAGCTCTGGTTCTCCATCCCCTAATGAGTTTGGTTGCCCTCCGCTGGACTCTTTCCAGCTCAAGGACATCCTTTCTGTGGACTGGTGACCAAAACTGGACCGCATACTCCAGATGAGGCCGAACCAGTGATGTGTAAAGTGGCACAATTATTGATCTGTCCCTGCAAAACATCCCCTTCTTAATACAGGACAGGACCCTACTTGCTTTGCTTACAGCAGCCTGGCACTGTGAGCTATTATTCAGTCTGTGGTCTACAATGACCCCAAAATCTTTTTCTAGTTCTGACTTCCCTAGTGGCATACCCATAATTGTAAAGCCCATTTGCCTATTTTTAATCCCAAAGTGCATTAATTTGCATTTATCGACATTAAACCTCATCTGCCACATAGTTGCCCACTCCCCTATTTTATCCAAGTCCTCCTGTAATGTTATACTGTCTAAGTCCATTTCTATTACCCTCCCGATTTTGGTGTCATCAGCAAACACTGAAACATTGCTATTCACACCCTCCCCAATATCGTTAATAAATAAGGTTGAATAGCATGGGTCACAGCACAGAACCCTGAGGCACACTCCTCATGACCCTAGCCCAGTCTGAAAAGGTGCCATTTATTGATACTCTCTGTACACGTTCCTGTAGCCAGTTCTCTATCCATGTACGCACCATTCCATCTATGCTCATGGATCTCAGCTTGTGTAGTAAGCGTTTATGTGGTACCGTATCAAAAGCCATTACCATGCTTTGTGGTTAAAACATGATTTAATAAAAAGGGCCATGGACTTCTTTAGTTCAATTTAGATTTGGTAGGCAGCCACCTAAAATTAATGGGCCACCGTACTGCAATGCATTACAATGTGCTGCACCACACGTGAAATGTTGCATCACACAGGAGTTGAACAAGAGCTAAATGGGACACAGGCAGAAACAGGAAGGCTTCTAACACTTCCCTACTCTATCTAAAAATAAGAAAAGATCTGGCTGGCACTAAATAACCAATGAAAGTCATTGTTTCATATTAAAAGAATGAACGCTAAATTCTGAAAAGCCAATCCCGAGTAAACAACCATCCAGCACAGCCAGCCTGGTGACCTTTTTTTCTGCTGCAGTTAAGTAACACAGCTTGGTCTCCTCCTAATCTTTAGCTTGTGATTGGACAGCAGCACTTGAAAGATAAGGTAATTTCTTACAGTGAGGAAGGGGTGTGGGTTGAGACATGGGGGTTGATTTACTAACCTTATAAACACGCCACGAACAAGTATACACCTCTGTAGTGTGTTCCCTCCCAGCATGATCTATTGGTGGAATCTAGACACATTTGTAGTGTGTACACACCCAGCAGGTGTGTTGTGCAAAGCCCTGCATGAATTGCAAGGTGATGTTGTGTAAATTAGCTCTATGTTGTGTTGCTTGCGTTGATGAATGCAGGAATGTAAATGCATGAGCTAACCATTTTTGTCTAAACTGTGAAGCAGCATTATATATGCATCATGTGCATGATTTTTCCATATATGGCATTAGTGGAAATATGCTTTTAGAGACTTTTTAGTTGATAAATACGTTTTGCTGTGTGAAAATCACACGCACCTGGTGTGTGCGTGTGTTTAGGTTAGTAAATCACCCCCATGATCTCAAGAGGAACACCTGTCCTCCAGCAAACCTGAGGTTTTTTTAAGAAGCTAGTAGATGCTTGCTCCCATCCCAACCAAATAGATCTGTTTAGGATAAACGTGCTTTAAAGGAGTGATTCCACATTTTGAAAAGATCATCCCTGATACAGTTTTGCTTTTACTAATATATAAGGTCATACATAGTTCAGACAAATGTCTGATGAGATACCCTAAATTACTAATTGTAGTCTCAGAAAGTGAAGTCTCAGACTTACCCAAAAATCAACCATATTGCACTGAGAATGCAGAAAGACAACAACCAATATAACTTTCTGAGCACATGTATTTATTGACATGAATGTCTCCATAATTTTATTACAGATGGCACCATGCTGTTTCATATGTTAACACATATCCCAGATTTGCAAGGGAAAAGTAATTGCTCACTGAAAACCCAACACGGTAAAGTCTTTTTACAATATACTTCCAGAAGATGTGGAAAACAATGACATAAGCTAAAATGACTACCAAGTAGTGATCACACTTTTTTTTACCAGTTCACTGGTGTTATATTGTATTTTCTTCAGCTATAAAAAATATAAAATTTTGTTCTACTTTCTTAAGGTTAATAGAAATATACATTGTTATAGTTTACCACTTTTTTGTCAGCCACATATGGCAGTTGGCTAATTAACAAAAATGTGTTAAATTGCTTTACAACACTGAGTAGAGTTATTTGCATTTTCTTTCTTTCAATACATTTTTATTCAACGTTAACAATCATGGTACACACGATAACAGTTACAGTGGTCAACATTGACTGTATAATAAAACGTACAACAGACCAGTTATATGGGAGATAAAAACATAGTCATTGAAACAGCATCAAACAAATACAAACAGAGCAATGAAAAGGAACCCACCAGGGCACTTCTGACTTATGGTGGGAAAATTATGCATAGTGTATCTGGCAATATAACTGGGGCAGCAGTAGTATGCCCCAGGAAAAAGGCCAGATGTCCATATTAAAAAGAAAAAGAATGATTGGTAACATAAAAGAGGGAAGGAAGCATATAGATGGGCAGAAAAGAGCAGATCAAAGAAACGAGCCAAGAGAAGAAAAGAAAAATAAGGAAAGGAGGGGAAGTGGAGGTAGGTGGCTGACATAGGGAAAGGAGGAGGAAGGAAAGGCGGAGTAGGGTGGATAGGGGGGGAAGGGAAGGGACCACTGAGGGATGCTCCGCCCAATCAACTGCAATCAGTCACAATTGTAAAAGTCTCCTATTAAAAGAAGGCAGAAGGAAATGCCTAATCAAGGGGCCAGGATCTTCTAAAAGGGGGACATGCTATCTAAGATTTGAGCCGTCATCTTCTCAAAAACCATGATTTCCTTCATGTGGCCCTTAACCGCATGGACGTTGAGAGTATCAGACCTCCAAGACTTGGCTGTAGTACACTTAGTGGCAGTAAAGAGAAAAAGTAGGAGTTTAAACCGGTGAGGGTTAATATTGTCGGGTCTTTTATTATGGAGGGCTTTCCAAAGGTTATGGGTAATGTTGATATGTCTGTAAACCTTCGACCAAAGAGCCCTGGCCATAACGCAGTGTCACCACAGTTGTAGGTACAGTAAATACCCATATCCGAGCAACCTCAAAGTATTTGTATCTTCAACCTCATCTATAAAGACAGGAGCAGAAGCATCAGCCCTACTCCTCCTAAAGTCTATTATAAACTATTTAGTTGAGCTAGAATGGTAGATAAACCTATAAAATGAAAAATTCAGTAAACATTAGTCCTCACGGAATGTTCATTACACCATAGTCCATAACAGTAAAGTGAAATAAACTTGTCTTTCAGATTGGAGCAAGTTCCAAAAACAAGGTAAGATCATATTAGTAGTTTTCTCCTCTACTGGAGCGTGCAAATCTCCACCCTTACCTGGGACATCCTAGAACCATGTGCAGGAAAAATCACACTGTACAGATAACCAGATTGAATGACCCCACAAGGAAAAAGGTCATATAGCGCATAGACAGCACAAAGCTCAATGTATGCACTAGTCCCGCTGGTGATCTCTTTCACTAGATTGTTTTCTGTGCGATTTGGGCACTCTAAACAGTTTGGAGGCACATTCAATCCAATCACGCATGTGTGAAGAGAAAAGAACACTCCAAGTGTGCAGATCATTCACATTTATTAGATTTTAAATGTAATGTAAACATTATTAGACTTTAAATGTAATAGCATTTATTACATTTAAAACTGACATTTATAAAGAAAAAAAATGACATTTAAATTGCCAGTAACTGGTTTCCCCTTAATCTTGTAAGACAACTGTTTGGGGAGGCAGGCTGTATGAAGATCCCATATTTTAGGACAATTGGAACAAGGTTAGAGATTATTTGGATAAATTCTGGTGTCTCTATTGCAGACGTTGGATGAAAGTTACAACAGGTGCTTTAAAATTGGGCCTTGATGGTGCTTTCACACCGTAACCCTTCAGTTATTCTTGACGAGTGTAGGATTGGACCCTGCTCTAACAATTCAAATTATACATACCTGTCACACACCTGTCTCCTTGTTGGCCTTTTAGACATGGTGTGGGGCTTATTATAACATTTTGATAGAGAATGTGGGATGGGAAATTGGTGCTTGGGTGCAATACTTTATCGAATGTGGTGCTTGGTGCACAATAAACTGTTGTACAATGGCTTATTATAAAAAAAATGAATAAAGAAAAAATTAAAAATTAAAAAAGAAAAAAAAAAACGGGAAACCTACGACACAGAAGGGGGAATAGCAACGAGGCAGCAAAAGAACCAGCTGTTGAAAAAAAAGTAAAAATAATAAAAGAAAATTAAAAAAGAAAAAAAATGGGAACACCGGTGACGCAGGAGAAACACCAGTGATGCCACTGACACACAAAAACAAACGACAGTTACTATATAGCATAGAAAATAATACTATATACAGTACAGAGTACTGTATATATTATTAAATGCTGTATAAAGCACTGACACCAGTTAGCTTTCACTTCACTGCACTACACTACTCTGCACTGCACTGCACTACACTGACAGCTACACTACACTGACAGAAACATTCTATTTTTAACTCCAGCAACACACTACATAAGGCTGCCGTTTAAGCAGCCTTATATAGTGTGGGACTGGGACTTAGCTGTGAGCCATGATTGGGTAAAGTCATAATTACTTTGCCCAATCGTGGCTCCTACAAAGCCCTGATTGGGCAAAGTCTTGCACCTGACCCGTGGTCAGGTGCATTGGTTTACCCAATCTGGGCTCTCCAATGAAAACAGTGCATTGCGGGGTGTTCAGCAGCGAACAGCCAGCTGAACACCCTGAAAGTTCGTGTGTTCGGTGTTCGAACTCGTGTTTGACTTGAAGATCGAGCCTATCACTACTCTCTCCTTTTGCAGGGTGACTGGGCTTGGATCCACCCTCTCCTGTAGTTTTCTGCAGGCAGCCTGTAGTAGGCGAACCTGCTGGGTGCCTCCCACAGTAGCACAGGTTATGAAGCTCAGCTTTAAGCTCTAACGTCATCATGTTAAATCAGTTTAAAATAATTTCTTACCACAACTGGGCCATGTAGATGAGCAGGAATAAGCACATCTCAGAGATGACATTAGAGATTTTGCAGCATGTTGTAATATCTCTTTACATGATATTACTATATCATTCCTCTATGGAGAAAGAGACTACAAACTGTGCCACATCCTCCCATTGACCAATTGGAGAAGACAACTGCAATACATTTAGAGGCAGACAAGTTCTTCAAGCATGAATATATTTACTCATTTATGGCGGCCCAACGTTTCATTGAATCATTTTAACTGGAGGTCTTCAATTTGTGTATCTAATGCTTTTAGAATAATTTTGAATTACTCACAGCTCTTAAAATAATGCACTCCCATGTTTTATGTATAATGCAGCACAACAACCACTTTTCAGATTTAAAAGAATCAGTCGTAATCATTTGCTGTAAATCAGATCAGATTTTAAAAACATATATGCATAATGGAGCAATAATGGATGAAAAAATATATTGATTGAAGGCATTCTTTCATCCACCAGTCACTTCTGCATTTGCATACTTTTGTTTCTCTTCTAGCTCTTTCTTATACTAAAATGTCTACTCCATTTTGCATATCTGCTCTCTCCCCAACACCAGTGAATGGTGCAACCATTGCTGTAGATGATATAGACAACGTTGCCAACCATAAAAGTATATATATATGTATTGACAACTGACAAAAAAATCATGGGTCAAATGGATTATTTAAATATCATTATTACAATACTAAACTGCCTCCTTTGATAGGGTGTCCTCATTTTTAGCATCGAAGTGTATAAATTAGAGGTGCACCAAAATAAAAATTGAAAACAGAAACTAAAAAATCATATGTCAGGCCGAAACCGAAATGTATTTATTTTTTCTAACCTTTTTACAAATATTTATTTTTTATTTTTGTGTCACTTATCGCTGACTGTTTGTATACTGTTCTCCATCCTGACTCGCTGTCACAGGAGGCTGAGCCGGTGGTGTGGGAAGGAGAGCTTGGTCTATTTTGACAGCTGACTCCTCCCCCACACCGCTGGCTCTGCTTCCTGTGGCAGCTGACAGCTGTCTCCACCCACACAACGCCCCCGATCAGCCTCCTGATAATTTCTCTCCTGCCCGCTGGATGTTGTGCTGTGTCAGAGGGGACACAGAACAGCGCACAGCGAGGAGGAGAGAAACTATGAATGAGTTTGTGCAACTAAAACCTCTGATTTTAACGCATAGTGTTGACAGGGCAATTTGTTTGGTTGCAGGCTAGCTGGCAGGTGAGCTGGGGATTTTCTGTGTTTTGTATTGTTGTAAGCCTTCCCAATGTACACCCTGCCGTAAAGGCTAGTTATAGATTCATGCAGGTACCATGTTTTTTCTAGTTAAACTATGAATGCACTGCAATTTCGGCTGAAAGATGGTACTTTCCGCATTTTGCCCAAAGTGCCATTTTCGGTCGATATGTTTCGGTGGCCGAAATTTAGGTGCATCCCTAGTATAAATCATACTTTAGTATGAAACTCTTATGAGTAACAGGGCCAATGCCTGGTTGCCTTACTGCTACTCAGATTCAGGTTGAGTTCTTTTTTGCACTTAACATATATAACAAAAAGCAACTTTCAATGGTATGTTTAACAAATCATGAGAAAGCATAGCCCATTGTTAGAGTTAAATACACTTTAAGCAGCCATTGTGGATGCTATCACTGTCAGCCTGATTTGAAATTTCTGATGGCATGCAGAGGAAATTGAAAATTCAGTATAAAGAAAAACTACAGTTAACTACAAATAGAACCTTTAAAAAGATAGAATTAGCAATCATTCCATCACTATATTCTAAGTCAATGTTGCGTACATTTGCCAGAGTTTTTATTTAAGGACACCCCACGCATCAGAGAGAAACCACACTTGTCACCAGTTTATTTTTGTCCCATTTCTAAAAGGGAGAAACTAACCAAGGCAACTCCCCTGGGACTTTTTGACTTCAATAAATATGGTGCTATACTGTTCCACTTTTACCATCTGTAATATGGGCAAGTGACTTTGATAAATAGGCTTTTTGAATGCTTCTTATAATGCCACTTACATCGAATAACTAATTGGTCCCAGATTAGCAGCGACAGTCTAAGAACGCCCTGGGGTTATCCACTGGCATCTCTTTGGAGTGCATTGTCACTAGTATTGCAAAGCACTGCATTCTGTGATAAATAACTGGGCTTTTATTCCACAAATGCATCCATGAATATATCCCTAGAGCCTATTGGGGTGATTTATCAACATCTTTTACCTGCAAAATTAGATGGCTTCCCACTATGCAGATTTTACAATAATAATTTGATCCCAATAGTATTACTATTGCTTAGTCATCCAAGGCAAAGCTAGTGTGCTGCGAACATGTCTCGAAGATCGTGAAATTGGAATTGCCTTGTAAATTGAAGACATTGTGGGTAGTGAGTATTTTCTGACTGCAATAAATACAATGGAAAACAAACAGCCCATTGGTCATACTTCTGTAATGCCAGCCAAAGAGCCGTTGGTTCAGGCCCGCTTGAACAGGAAGCATTTGAAGAGACAAATTATCCATCTTTCACCTTTGTCTACAATTTACTTTCACTGGACGTCTGTCTTTCATGAGTACATTTTATTGTAACTCAATGGAAAGGTGAAATACACCGAACAGCTCATTTGAAATCAGCTTTTTTTAGTCTGCAGATCTAAGAATTGGATTTATGATTAGTTCCTCTGGGTTAGTAAATACAATTTTTTTTGTTTTGCTACTTTATTAAAGAAACACAGTATGCTAATTTTACTTCCTATATAATTATGAATAATATCCTAACAACATTTTCTAATTTTGTGGCTCTCCACAACTTACAAGGCTTTAAAACATCACAGTAGATCCTATACAGTAGGGCCTATTCAATAAGGTTGTGCTTTACATTGTATACGATACATAGCAGAACTATTAGGAATTAGTGGCTGTGCTTTTACAACAATTTTATGAAAACATGACATAATGCATAGTCATGGTTAATATTTATATTACTGTGAATTAAGAATTTACATAGTTAATTTTCCTTAAGCCATGTATTATGAGCAGTAGTATAGCTGATTCGTGTACTGCCCTCTTGTGGTCATTTTGGTTATTGCACCATCTTTTTTTATATTCCCTCCTCTTGTATGTGATGTACTTCCTTTCTTCCTCACATTGTTTTATGGCTTTAAAATGGCTGCTTGTCTTATGGCCACATGTTAATATGCTCGCATGGGGGGAAACATTACCATGTTTGACCTGCAAATACCGTCTGTTCTATCATCGGCTGCATCCTGTTGTCTGATGTAACCTGCTGCATTCATTAAAGATCTTCGTGGAATGAAGGTGAGTTCAGCTATCTGATAAAGACTGTCTGCAGTGATTGTATCTTCTCATAAAGGCCAGGCATAGAGGTCTTAGCAAGGGAAAAATCACTAATACAACAATCGGAGTCAGAATAGTGGCTTTACATATCCCAACCTCTTGTCCTCCTCCTGATATAAAGTGTAATTTAAAGGGTAGTGTTTTAATTCCAAAGGTTCTAGTCCTCCCACAGTCTGCATTCCAACACACCTACTAAAGATGGCCATACACCTTTAGATTTCACTTAAAGCATAACTCTGGGCAAATAAAAGCTTAACCTTTGTAGTGGGGTGACCCATGCACAGCAAGGGTTAAGTGCTTGTTTTCATCTAGGGAAAAAAATAAAAGAGATATACTCACCTGAACCTCTGAGCCAGCTGGCTGCTAGACCGGTCCCTGCAGCCTGTCTCCTTCTCCACTTCAGTGATGGTATGTACCCCAGCATCCTCATGTACTATACACTGTACAGAACGTGATAACTCACAGGACTTTAGACCACTGGAGTGGAGGGGGAGTGAGGCTGAAGAGACCAGTCTAAGAGCAAATTAGGATAGCGGTTCTGGTGAGTATAACTTTTTTTAGCTCCATAGACAAAATGAGCACTCAACCCTCGCAGTGTGGGAGTAGCCCCACTTCAATGGTTAATATTTGATTTGTTCGGAGTTCTGCTTTAAGAAATCACTTGATTCCCCCATCTCCCATGTATGTTAAAGAGTGTGGATGGATTCCTCTCCCTTGCCAGCTATTGTATTCACACAACCAGAATCCTTGGCTTTCTGAATACCTGAACAGTGACTGCAACTGATTGGCTACAAAGACTGTTTGTCTGGCAATGTTCCATCGAGCTTCTTTGACAAAAATAATTACAAAAATGTGACTTTTGTCAGGCTGGGTGGTGCCAGCAGGGCCACCTACGGAATGAATTTTGGACAATCTGTGTAAAGCCAACTTAAGCCTAAACTAACTCTTGGCCTAGCCTTAAATTAAACCTTTTAACCTTCACCTAAACTGTTTTTACACCACTTGGACTATCAGACCAATACACATAGTTAATTCAGCCATTCTGTTTATTACATGCATCAATATTTTTATGGAGGTGGTCAAAAATGGCACTGAATCTCATAAAAAAAGGCACTGCGGACTACTGGTGTACTATCCATGCACTCTACACAGCAGCACAGCCCTGTGCTTGGTATTTATAATTTCCTCTCACAAATGGAGAGCACTCATTGGTCAGCACAGTCAAAAGTGCTTCTCATTGCCCTTCGTAGTCAGGTGACTGTGCTGACCAATGAGTGGATTGAGATCTGGAAAATTTGGAGGCAGAGTCAACACCTCAAACTCTTTCTTGTGTTCCTCAAACCATTCTTGAACCATTTTTGCAGTGTTGCAGGGCACATTATCCTGTGGAAAGAGGCCACTGCCATCACGGAATAGTGTTTCCATGAAGGGGTGTGCATGGTCAGCAACAATGTTTAGCTAGGTGGTACGTGTCAAAGTAACATCCACATGAATGGCAGGATCCAAGGTTTCCCAGTAGAACAGTATCCAAAGCATCACACTGCTTCCACCTGCTTGCCTTCTTCCTGGTGCCATCTCCCAGCAACAGACACATACACATGATGTAAAAGAATATGACCAGGCCACCTTCTTCCATTGCTCCATGGTCCAGTTCTGATTCTCTCATGTCCGTTGTAGGCACTTTCGGTGGTGGACACGAGTCAGCATAGGCACCCTGACCGGTCTTCTGCTACACAACCCCGTACGCATCAAACTGTAATGCACTGTGACGCCACATAGAAAGGTGTCTGAACACACAGACACCTTTCTATCAAAACCAGAATTAACTTTTTTTTAGCAATTTGAGCTCTTCTAATGGATGGAACTACACAGCCTTCTCTCCCCTTATGCATCAATGATCCTTGGCCGGCCATGACCTTGTCGCAGTTCACCGGCTTTCCTTCCTTGGATCACCTTTGGCAGGTCCTGACCACTGCAGACTAGGAACATCCCACAAGAGCTGCAGTTTTGGAGTTGCTCTAACCCAGTAGTCTAGTCATCACAATTTGGCCCTTGTCAAAGTTGCTCAAATCCTTGCGCTTGCCAATTGTTTCTGTTTCCAACACATCATCAGGGACAAATTGTTCACTTGCTGCCTAATATATCTCACCTACTTCTAGGCGCCATTGTAATGAGTCAATCAATGTTATTCACTTTTCCTCTCTGGTCATAATGATATTGCTAATCAGTGTAAATATTCATAAATCTGATTAGTGCAGCCTCCAACACTATTGTCAGGGACACTCTTCAGCAACAGACAGAACCAAACAATTACCAGAGCTTAGGAGAGGCTCCATAATGCTGAATTATCAGTCAGACTCAAGCTGGCTATCGCCTGGCATTTACTAAATTGACACTCTCGTTTAGGGCAGGGTGGCTACATATGCATTAATGATTACAAGACTGCATTCATTTGCATCCTAGAGTTCAGCTTTATTAACATACAGTTGTTTTGGAAAAAGTTTTGTGTTCTTAAAGCTGAATTCTATTTCACTGAGTTGCTTAGCGATGATCTCTTGGTACGTAGAGTTTCTTCAAAGCTCAGATAAAAGTAAAGATTCGCTGTCAATCTATGAATTGGAAATTGGTTCTCGTGCAAGTGAATGTAACCTCACATAAAGCTCTGGTCACCCTTTCTTCTGGCACTGAGCTTGGTATCACCTTGACTGTAAAGGGCGGCACAAACATTTTATAAAGAAATAAATGAGGCAATTTTTAAAAGATCCACTTTAAATATGAGAAATACTCTAGCGCTATACAAATTAATAACAATAATACACAAACTAAATTTCTTTCATTCAAGTTACACATTTTATTTGGATCCATTTGGAGTATTCCGATTTTTGACTAATCAAAGATCTTATTAGGATATTTAATCAAGGTATTGTTCAATCAGAATTACACCATTCATATCAAATCATGTGAATAGAATTATTGGCTCCATTTAAAAAAAAAATGGTGCTAGAACAGAATAACCGCTGATTTACGTTTCATTTAGAGAAAGACGGCACAGATAGATAATAACAAAACTATACTGCTTGTAAGATTGTGCCATGTCACAGACAGTGAATCATTTGTAGTATGAGTGGCTGCTGGGCTGCTTCTGTTAATGTCAATAGGTAATACAACTGAAAGGGCATTGTAAGCCATACAATAGAATATATATAGAGTGCATCATCACACAGCCGTTTCTTTAAAAATAAATCTATTAATTTACCCATATATAGCACTGATGTGGTGTGGTGGCTATTGATGTAGATGAAACACTGAAAAGGTCAAGTAGACAAATGAACTTTTATAA
This sequence comes from Nanorana parkeri, assembly GCF_000935625.1. Classification (NCBI taxonomy): domain Eukaryota; kingdom Metazoa; phylum Chordata; class Amphibia; order Anura; family Dicroglossidae; genus Nanorana; species Nanorana parkeri. The sequence continues at coordinate 842,612 of NW_017306562.1, forward strand.
AGAGGACATTCTGATCTGTGTTTTTCTGATGTTTTATCTAAATGTCCTGAGTGCTTTACATTTACTACATGGGAAGGATTGTTCTATGGTGCCCAGTTTCAGAACTACTGTATAAAGGAGCACTTCAGCTGTGTTTCAAACTTTAAAATGTATCTATAACCGAAACTTTTTTTGTTTTGCTTTGTATAGTTTGGAAAAGGATTAGGCTTTTGTTGCTGTCTGTCCCCGCAAGAGAGATTAACTTTCACTATTTGTCCTGGTGACCATTGTCACCGTGACAAGAATTAATAAAAAATCCTACATTTTGAGTTGACACTAGAACCGGAATAAAGGCAAAATCTTCCAATGGGGACACTTGTTCCAGTGACAACTGTTTAGGAGGGGATTTCACTTCCTGGTGTGTGAAGATAGGAAGTTATGGGAAATCGCACCAAAGAGACACAAATTGCAAAAAAAGCTATAAAACCGGGCAAGGGTTTTAATCATTCCTTACTCTACACAAAAGTTTGGGCTTTCAAGACACTTTAATACCAAAGAAGATTCATTCATTAGTTAGAATGGCTTTAAACATCTTTATTTAAAATGTCATTAAACCGTGAAAGGTGTTATATATACTTTGTAAAGAATGCACCTAATTGCTTAGCCCCACCTGATGAAGGAGAAATGGAAGAGCGAATGTTGCAGAAGTTAAGTAATTTCCCAAAGTGGGGAATCAGACTTCATCTTTTATTCCAAAAATTAAACAAGGAGACCTTGACCACATTGATCTTTGTGGCCAACCTCTCCAATTTTAAATTCTATAGTTTTTGTTAATAGACTTTATCTGAAAATAATTTCAAACTGCCAGGGATTCCACTGCAAAGTATTAATTTACTTATTTTGTTCCAGAATTCCAATTAGTGTATATCTGTGGATGAGAAATGTATGCGTCAAACAAAGATAACGCATACATAAAATTCTCGAAATACTCCTACACATCACAGCAGAGGCCGGTAGTCAATTGCCATCACTAATGTTAATGCTTTTAATATCTCCTTATTCACGCATAACACCAACACTACAAAGCCAACCTAAAACAGAATCTTGGAGGCTTATTCAATAGAGGAGTGCAAAGGGCAGCAATCATGCAAAATACAGCAAATAATAACAGCAACCAAACAGAAATCTCGTCCAATCTATACCTACAACAAATGGGAATTCTGAAAGTTCAGCTAAACTAAATTTCTAAAATCTTATATGAGCACTTTGTCAACATTATGTGATATATACGGTCAATATATTGATATATATACGGTCAACTATTGATTATAGTGGTGGTTTGCTCTCTGCAGCTTGCCCTTCTTGCTTTTTTTCCGAGTGGTATATTATCGGCGAAGAAGAGCCTTCTTTGCTTCTTCTTAATGGTGGCCAGGACTGTCATCACTCAGCATAGGAAATCCCTGTTCCTCTTTCTTTGACTAACTGGGTTGAAGAACCGCATCAGGCATATGAAAGAACTTACTTTGCAAATTTACAATAATCACACTCAATGCTATGATGCCTTGAGTACTTGGATTTACTTTAGCTCTCCTACACAGTTGAGTGACCACGGTTCCGGTTAAGGCTAATTGGCTGCTTCCGTGGACCTTCATTTTGCTGCATTGTGATAGTTGGTGGCCCCCTGGACCAGATGCTCCCGTAGCCTCTTCTCCGTTTTCCCTTATGTGTGCTCCCTACCCTGTTGTCTCCCCTCTTTTTCGATATGTCTTCCTGTTGGACCTCTCTTCCTCTCGTTCTTTTCGTTCTTCTTCTTGGCATTACCTCCTTTTCTAGACCTCCTTTTTTTTGCAGTTCTCCTACCTATGCAAATCATTATGACATTTTGAGCTACCCATTTTTGGAGTCTGCTATTGCAATGGACCCTGGTTAGCTGTAGCCCATTCTATGATGAATGCTTTATATTTGCCTTAGACTGGGGGACTCTTTCCTCTGTGATTCCTGTCTGATTCATATTATTTTTGTCAATATGATAAAATGAAATAAAGAGACATAATCTTTAAAAAGAAATCTTATATGAGCTTTGAAGACCAACTCCATGTTTGGGATTCCTGCGTGTTTACCCTCCCAATTGGAGTACACATGACTCTTAGGGCCTTGGAATAAAGGGCCTGATTGTGGGGTGTCAGCAATAATAACTTCCGGCAAGTGTCAGGGCCAGCAATGATAACCCCCAGCATGTATTATGGTAATCAATAACCCCCAGCACATTAATAAACCCCCAGAACAGCACAATACTATATACTCAGCACTGCATAATAATTAAACGCCAGTGCAGTACAATAAATAACCCCCAGCACTGCATAATAATTATCTAAACATTGCAAAGCAAATAGCCCCCAGTATCTCACAATAATTATCTCCCAACATTGCACAATAATTAACCCTCAGCAGTATAGCGGCCAGTGTGCTCCCTTCATTGTGCAACACACAACATAACACAGCATATAGAGAGAATAGGTTAGCACTATGTACCGCATGGACTATACTGTATACAACATTAGCTGTTCAGTGTGCCCCTTACATTGGTAGTCTGTGTCTAGTGTGACCCCTTACATTGCGGGCCATATGCAATCAACACCTGCTTGCAATTAACAGATTATGTGGATTGGAGCAACATTCACCATATTTATTCCCAGAGAATTTTTGTACAAGTCATTCAGAAATTAGAAAACTGGTTGGATGTCCAGTGAAACGTCTTCAATAAAAATACAGCAAGTCCAGTTGCCTTGACCTATTTTTTATAGATATACTATGACCTGGATGAATGAGAACCTTTACAGACCCTTTACTATGGTGTTCAGTGCTCATTGTGTGTCTTTTAAATACTGGTCAGTGTGCCCCTTGGCAATGGTGCTAAGTGTGCCCATATACAATGGTTCTTATTGTTCCCCCATTGATTGTCAACCTGGCTGCCCTCCTCCTCACAATCAGAAGCATACCTACAATCAATACCTATGTTTGGTGGTGATAGCAGGCAGGTGGGCGAGCAGGAAGACTTATGGTGGAGTTGCAGGTAGAAGTGATTACAATAGAGAGGCTTAGGGATAGAAAAAAATAAAGCATGAAGAACCCAGGTCTGCTTGCACTCAATATGACAGGCAAAGGTTTCAGGCGAGAGATGTGGTGCACTACTCCAACAAAATGATGGACAGTGGCAGATGCTGTAGGGGGTGCTTGAAGATTTTTTTGGGCATGCTGTAGAAGA
>NW_017306562.1:846124-851932 GCF_000935625.1 Nanorana parkeri
CTTCCTGATGCCACCCATGATGGATGTTATGCAACCCGACACTGGATCGGTGAATGGGCGAGTTCTCCAGGGACATCGATGTTGATGTGATTATAGCCGCCAGAGCTGCTTTTTAAAAAAAAATTTAATAGCTGCTGGGGACTGCATTTGTGTGGGGTTTTTATTGCCCAAGCTGAAAATTGGCTTTAGCATGCTAATGACATTTCAGAAGTCATGGGGTAATGTAATGGGGAGAAAACTGTCTATCAGTTCTGCTTCTACATTGCCAATCTGTCGCACGCAGCACATGTGGAGAATACCAGCTCCTGCACTGATACGCATTGCAGAGACATGGCCCACCACTGTCAGTATCAGGAGGCAGGTCTAGAGCAAATATGTGCAGCTGCCACTGGAGAGTATGCATGTAGACAGGAAATGGCTGAATGAAGCTGGAGGAGATAATCAAAGCACGAGGGCACAACAAGAAATTGGAAGAGATATGATACAATCGTAGACTGCGCAAGGATTTTTTTAAATGTGCAAGCAGTAAAAATGTGGAATTCGCTTCCGCAGATAGATGTATCAGTAGAAAACAAAAACAAAAAAACACTTGGGTGGGTTCCTCAACTTACATAATATACAGCGTTATGTGAATTGCTAGCAGTATACATATATGAGTTGAACCTGATGGACCTGTGTCTTTATTCAACCTCAACAACTATGTAACTATGTGATGGTAAAACTATAAAAGAAAAATGTATATCAATCATTGTTTCTCAAAGGCAATCTTAACACATGAAACATGTATTGCATGAGAATGTAACCCTTTCAATGCCACCTCTAATAAATTCTACTCCAGTTCGTTGTCTCATGCCGCAGCCGCTGTAGAATTTATGCGAGGAGGCACTAAAGTTGTTCGCTTAATATTCCGCAGCCTGCAGAGCAGCTGACAGATTCAGTGTCTTCCCGCATATCCTCAGCAAACTATATTACTGGAAGAATGAAAAATATATGCCTGAATCTCCGTCACTGAAACAGTTAAGTGCAGAATTTAAAGACAGCCCTTTTGGACACCATCTACCTCGATAAGTAATTTTTAGATTTTTTTCTGACCAAATTTTTTAAAATATCAAGTACTGTTTATTAATTTGCTATCGGCAAATACTTGCTGTACATGGAAGGAGTACAGGCTTTTCATTCTTGAATAGTGCTGATTTCTCTACACTCATCTTTAATTTCCTGCAAAAAATTTGCGTGAGCTGAACTCGACCTCAGAACTCAGACGTTTTCCTTCCATCTAAAGCATCGCCGGAGCCACAAATCCCACTTGAGTCTGCATATCATTTTTTTACATTATTTTACATGTTGCCATAAACAGATCTGTAGTTCAGAGCCCATCTATATAATAGATTCTGACCTAGACGCAGATGTTTCCTCTCCCCCAAGCATCATTGTGCTGACAAACTGGCTGCAATGTTAGCAGCTGTTGAGTGCCAGTTGAATATGGCACTGAGTTTTCCAGTTGAAAGGTGCCTGGGTGCTGAATGAAAACTGGCATTCGTGGAAAGAGCTGGTACCACTAATAAGTTGGCTGAGGTGTTGCAATTTTGCTGCTTTGAATGAACTCCAACGGAGAAGGAGAATGATTTGACAGCGGTTTAATGGGAAGATAATATACACAGCTTGCTATGAGGAGCATCATCCATTCACACTTCAATCATCCTGCCTGTCTCTCCTACTAATTTGCCAGTGCTGTAATGTAGCCAGTGAATCAAGTAAGGATGAATTGAGTTTAAAGAAAGCACTTAAAATTCAGACCAAAGGGTTAAAATAAATGCAGTTTTATAGCTATTGTTTATAAATCTCAGATTGCGGTAGAAATATATCAGTATGAAACCACCACTGCACACAGTACATAAATTCCTATTCCACAATTCCTACTTAGAAAGGCTGATTTATGAACACTGCTGCTAAGGTAACATAGGCCAATTAGAAATACAAATCTTTTGACAGGTACAACAGCTCCCATATGCAGTATGGGGTCTATTCACGAAGCTGCCGAAGGATCTGGCCGTAGCTTTGGCCGATCCTTCGGCTAGCTTCGGCCCCAGGGGTGCTGAACGGCTATTCACAATAGCCCGTACAGCTCCCGATCATGGCCGAGCGGCTCAGCTGAGCCGATCGCATATGCATCGGCTCGGCTGAGCCGTGCTGAAAGCCGAAGCTGATTTACTATTGGCTATTGCAAATTGAAATAGCCAATAGTAATTGGGAACATTTATTTATTTTTATTTTTTTTCTATTCTGACATCGATCGTGTCAGAATAAAGAAAAAAAAAAGACACATCAGTGCTTCTCTCCTGGGCGGCCGGGAGCGGGAGACTCCCAAAGTGCCAGGGAGAGTTTTTTTCGTTTTTTTTTTACAGCAGCAGAGCCGCCGGACAATAGGAAACTATTGGGCGGAGCTAGCTGTCACTGCTAGCTCCGCACAATCGTTTGCTATTTACTTTTTTAACTTTTTTCACTGTTTTTCTGTTCTGCTCGGTACCTCTGAGGAACCGAGTAGAACAGCTGAGCCGAATGCCGCTCGGGATCTTTAAGAATAGCCCGAACAGCAGTGAGAAGTCTGCCGGAGGTTCGGCACAGTCGATCCAGATGTTGGATCGGCTGAGTCGAACTCCTTCTGCACTTTGGGTCGGCCGAACATGCTGAGCATGTTCGGCCGACCCGAAGCCACACGAAGCAAGCCGATGTACGGCTGATTTCAGCCGATGTACGGCTGAAATTAGCCGTACCAGCCTGAAGTGAATAGCCGAACAGTGTTCGGCTCACTTCACTTCAGATCGGTCATTCACTCGGCTGCCCTCGGCAGCTTCGTGAATAGACCCCTATGTATTTCATCTGTGTATGTAGCTGTTTGTCTGGAGTTCTGCTTGAAAGAGACTTTTCCAGCCCAAACTATATATTTCGCTTTGGATTAAGTGGGGAAGGGTTAGAACATCTGTCAGGTTTTTATTGCTCTCTGTGTCCCTGTTGGGGAGATTTCCCCTCAAATAGCATAAAAGTTCATTATTCTAGGTACTGTATAGGGTTTTGAACATTCTTGCCAAAAAATTGGTGAAATGTTTTTAAATTAATTTTATAGGATACAATAGTCTTATTAAGTTAAAAAGTGGTGGAAATGTTGGCAAGTATCATTCAGCTTTAAAAATGGGCAATACAGGCTAATTGAAAAAGCCATTAGTGGTCAAATGAACCTTTAAAAGCATATTACCAAGAAGAGATGCAACCTTTGACCCTCTCCTTTTGGATCCAGATAATGAATATTACCCTACCCATAGATTAACACATGAGGCTAGAGGCCTTCAAAAAAATTGATAAAATATGTAATTGTTGGATTCCCTCTCCCCTCCCAGTACATATCCCTGCACAATACTCCAGCTAGGTAGGTATGAATGAAAAATAGGGTGTCATTTACTGTATAGTAGACTTGTATTCTTCCCCTTTAAACCAATTAGAAGTTAAACTATAGGCAGGTACAAAGACAAAAATGAATGCAGCCTGTGATCATTAATATATCATGAAATGTATTTTTATAATGCGGGTAGTGTAAGTACCTTAAGTTGACCTGGTATCAGGCTCTTGCAGTCCCTGTACAGCAGGGCTGAAGTGTAAGAGGAAAAAGCAGTACAAAGAGCTCATCGGTTTATGTGCTTGCAAGAAGCATGCTGAAAGAAAAAGTGACACAGGGATGAGTAAATCACTGTGCTGCTTTTTCTTTCACTGTGCAGTCACATGCTTTGGTGGGTCCAGGACAACTTGAACTCAAAGGAAGTGGCTGAAATGATGCTGGTCATGAAACTGAAGACATCTAGCGACAAACAAAAGAGGCAGAAGCCTCTAGATTGAATGTGGATAATGCAGCAAATACAGTCTTTTTTCATTTGATCTTTTAATAGGATATTCATTTTTATCTTGTTATTTCTTGCTTGAGTTCTGCTTTAACCCTGTAAGCTAAGCTATATTGTTACCTGAAAGATGCTTGGGGAGGCTCAATGGTTTTCGATTGTTGAATGTTGTTTGTAATGGCAGTTGTTACATTTATTAAAATGCAGTGTTAAAAAGATTATTAAGGCTCTGTGCACATACAAACATTGGGTGCATCCACACGTCATCATCTTGTTTTAGGTGACCTCTTATGATCCTTGATTCCCAGAAGCATCCTCAAGCAAAGCAATAATATGTAGAGGCCACTAGAACCGCCTTAGCTCTGTCCTCATCCAGCTTCAGAAGCATCTGAACACCCTGCGACTATAAGGGTTCATCTTTAGATCTTCTTTCTACTACCTTTGCAACCCCATCTGCAGAGTGTTTACTGGATGATGGATTGCTGTATCACTGTAATTACAAGCTATATTTAAACCCAGAGTCAGCCCAGAGAATACCCCCTCTAAACATCAGTAATTAAAACCCAGTAAGGAGAGGAAAGCCTTTGCACTTTTCTCCACTACAGAACATGCAGACACTTGTGCTTGCAGCTCCTTACACTTTAAACAACCAGTCAATGGATGAACTGCTTACTGAGTAACTGCCACCTCATTGTTAACCTATTGAAGTGATCTGCAGACACATGTAAGACAGGTTAGGGCAAAGAAAGAGAAACACTGGGTAAGTACAGAATATGCATATTTGTTGCCTGAGTTTTCACAGACAGGGACTCAAGACACCAAAAAAAAACGTAACCGAGCATTTTAATCTGAACTGTCCTGGCAAGAACAGAATAGATGACAAACCTTCGATGCTTGATTTACACTTTGTGACCAACATTATATAGACCTCCTTACTAATTAAAATAATTGGCTATCAAAGCACACCAATTGCTGATACAGTTGTATAATTACCCAAACAGCTATGCAAACTACAGTAAAGAACATTTGGAAAATGAGAAGAGCTCAGTTACTTTCAGCAAGGCAACATTAAAGCATGCAATCTTTCCAACCAATTAGTTTGTCAAATGTTTGTACTGCTCGAGCTGCCCCGATCAACTGTAAACAAAATGACTATTAGGTGGAAGGATTTAGAAAATACAATAGTTAAGTCATGACGTGCTTACAGAACTCACAAAACTGCTGAGTGCTAAGTGTGTAATAATTGCATGTCCTCAGCTGGAACATTGAATGTCAGATGAGAATTATGGGTTGAGAGCCTTATCACAAAGGTTTGCCTTTGATCACCATTTAAAAATGTTGTGAAAATGGTGTAAAACTTGTTACCATTAAGTTTTTCTGGGCATGGGTAAACGTACTCTGTATGTGATGAATCCTAGTTCACCAATTGCCATTTTAACAGACATGTCTTGGCTTGCTAGACACCAGGAGAACACTACCTATCTAAATACTAGCCCTTTCACAGGAACATTCTGATTAAGTCCGCCTGTCAGTTTTTCAGGTGGATCTGATCGGAAGCCCAGTGTTAGTCTATGGGCAACCAGATCTAAATGGAAGTGTGTTCGTTTACATCCGATTACCCCGACTTTGTCCAGGTCTGGAAAACTAAATTTAACAGATTTCCATTTTGGATTAGGCGTAATCTGATGTAAATGGACACATGACATGGATGTTTACATCAGACTACCCAAAGGCCAACACATGTCTGGTGAGTTCAGTTTTTTTAAACAACTGGATGGACATGGATGTCACAACGGTAACATCTTTTCCAAACCACTCCCATCAGCACAATCAGTTGAGTCCCCAGGTATTGGTCCCCCTTGGCTTTTGAATGCACATGTGTGTGCCCCCCCCCCCCCCCCCCCCCCCCCCACACCCACCC
>NW_017306562.1:852029-863429 GCF_000935625.1 Nanorana parkeri
AATTCCTGTTTTGTCCCCCCCCCCCCCCCCCCTTAGCACACAGGCTCATTTTTTGGAAATGGCATCTCTTTCAACTGTCCTGAAACATGTTTCCTGCACTGTCCCGAAACAGATTTTCCGCACTCTGTGAACCCCTGTTCCCAGCTTAGTAAGAACTTGCCCTAGGGTGTTATTTCTTACAAAAGGTATTTCCTCACCTCAGAGAATTTATGTTTAACACTGGTCTTCTGTACTACCTATCCTGAGAGAGACCTTCTCAGCTTCCACTGCTCCCTCCCCTAACAGGGTTCTTACCCCTCAATGTCCTTCAAAGGCACTTTAAGTCGTTAATAGCACTGGACCTTATGTCCGCTTTAGTGCTTTTTCTTGCCATTTCCATTATAGGACACTTTCCTTGCTTGAAGTGGGTCAGTTTTCTGGACTCTGATAGTCAGAACTCTTGAAGAGCCCAACTACTGCAGTTTTTCTTTACAAAACTATCTGTCACCAATGGGGAAGACTGACCAGCTTAGTTCCCCACTATAGCACAGTACATTCCCCTCCTTCCCTTATGATAGTTAATGGATTGCTGGGGTCTTGCCTATTTAAACTGACTCCCCTTCTCTTGTTGACCTTAGGTCTTACTCAGCCTTTTCCTTGGTATTTGGGAATCTGAACATTAGGTGAGACATGCCAGGGTCCCTATGGCTTCAATGGTTTCAGATATGAACCTCAATCCCCTAGTGTCTATGGGGTGGTTCCTTTTACCTTATTATGGGAGCACTTTTATCTTAGGGATGATGTCTGAGTATTGAGTCCAGTTACCCGGAGAAATAAATATCTGTCTTTTTGGGAGGTCCCACTGTGTCCATTGGACATCACATTGGTGCTGTATGGCCTTCACCTCCAGGGAAGCTTGGGAATTCTCCCTATAACAAGTTGAGTTATCTGGTCCCTAAGATAGAAGACATTGAGCATGTTGCTCTCAGCCTTTTGGACCTTCTCATCCTCTAGTCTGCATTCAGGGGACAAATACTTGTGCACGTGGCACTTTATCTCCTGCCTGGCAGGAAGAAACCATCGCTGAAAGGATTATGGCTCCTTGGATTATTAGCAGACAGCTTATCCATGTGGTAGATAGCACGTGTCAGGGGGCCTTCATGGGAACTGATTTTTTTTTTTAGTCAGGCCCTCTGTGGTAGTTCCTAAAAATATCTTCCCTACGCCTGTCCTTAATCAGGTGAACTCTTTGCTAAGGTTCCTGACCCTCATTCCCTGGGTGTATGCTTTGCTGGATCAAGGTGGGTCAGAGGACTTGTAACCCCATGTCCTGGATCATGCAGATAGACCCTATTTCCTCTGTCAAGTTCTAATGATACCCCTGGATGCCGTTTTGGACAGGTCCTCTCATCCTACTATTTTCCATTGTTACTTCACCAGTGTAAAATGGTTGGCTTTTCACTCCTCTCTATTTTAGTTGGGGTTCTTTTACACCCCTTTTTTCCTTTGCTGTCAGCCTCATCAATCTCATATTAGATTGGATGGCTGTCCAAGACATCCCTACCCCTTCTTAAAGCCTTCGTTTACTAATGCTCGGGGTCAGACGTTTAAGGCTTGAGCATTTTGTTATCCTTAGACCAGCTGGTCTTACCCTGTGGACTTGTTGTCCAATTTTCTCGAAGGGATCTTTTCTGAGGCTGGGAAACCTTGCAGTGTTTCCCTTTGTAGACCATTTTTGTTGTTGGTATGTTGTTCCCATTTGGGTAGTTAGATGCTCTAATTGGTGGTTGCTTGCTGGTGCACTCAGTGTCCTTCCAGGTAGTCATTCCCCTTAATGGTGATTCTTGTCCTGGTCTGAGCATCAGTTTGACCATCAGTGACCTCCCCTGGGTCGTTAACTGTTCCCCTGGCCTGTCCTGTCCCCTTCACCTCTTCTGGTTCAGTTTTGGGCATTGGTCCTTTTGGTTTCTTCAGCTACTATTTCTATCTTGGATCTGTCAGTGGCTGATAAGCCCCTATGTGACAGTATAGTGCAGGTATTAGGTTCTTTTTAACGAGACATCATGGGTCTATTAGAACCCTATGTCCCCTCTGCACTCTGTTGAAGCTGATTGAGCTGAATCAGCTTCTTACCTGGCCAGAGCAACCATGGTATAACAGTGAAACAGTGTAAATGTAAACAATGACCCAGCTGCTATGGTTGCAGGAGTCTTTTTACATGCCAGTGCTGCCACCAATGTAATAGTTACGTCACCAGCAGCAAAGAGGTTAATCTATGCTTAGGTGATAATCTGAAAACCTCTTTAAATTTTACTGAACTGTACTTTTATCCCTCCCCTCCTGCAATCTGTATATTAATGTTCCCACTACTAACACAAAACACCAGTGATGGGGGTATGTTAATAAATGTCTTCAGCTTGAGAGGCACCAGTCGACACTTTGCTAGGGCCTCTCAATCCAGGCAATCACTGACAGCTTCAGTCCCCAGTGGCATCACAAGGGCGGTGTGGGGGGTGCGGCCCGCACCCGGGTGACACAATTGGAGGGGTGACACCAAAATCACTGACAGTCATGAGAGAGGAGGGGACCCTGGTGGCATACCTCATTCTGCCGGGTGAACTTCCCCTCCTGTCTTTACCGGTGTCCGTCAGCAAGATGGCCACCGGCAGGCATCATTTAGATGGTTGCGCATGCACGATGATGTCTTCGCACACGCGCATGGTGACGTCACGTGCATGCGCAATGACGTCACGGTGGGGTGCCACCCGGTCTCCGTTGTGGGTGACACCCGGCCGCGGGGCGCCCCTGTTAGTCCCCACTGACAATTGGAAACAAAAGGTCTGACTGCAATGGCATCTGAAGTGCCATCTATGTAATACTGTAATTACATTCAATTACATAATTTAACAAAGTTTTTTTTTAATTTAATTTTAAAAATATGTTTGCATATTTGTCAGCCTATAAAAACAAAGCAGGGATTTGATTGAAACAGTGTACCAAATTAACATACAGCATTAAAAAAACAATACACACACATATAGTCGAGTCGCCAGAAGAAAGCCGTTACTACGCAAATGCCACAAAGTATCCCGCTTACAATACGCCAAACAGCACAGAGACAAGCCTCAAACCTTCTGGCACAAAGTCATTTGGAGTGATGAGACCAAAATTGAGGTTTTCGGCCACAACCATAAACGCTACATTTGGAGAGGAGTCAACAAGGCCTATGATGAAAAGTACACCATTCCTACTGTGAAACACGGAGGTGGATCGCTGATGTTTTGGGGATGTGTGAGCTACAAAGGCACAAGAAAGTTGGTCAGAATTGATGGCACGATTAATGCATTATGTTATCAAAAGATACTGGAGGACAATTTGCATGCATCAGCCCGGAAGCTGCGCATGGGACGTACTTGGACATTCCAACATGACAATGATCCTATACACAAGGCATAGTTGATCTGCCATTGGCTACAGCAGAATAAAGTAATGGTTCTGGAGTGGCCATCTCAGTCTCCTGACCTCAATATCATTGAGCCACTCTGGGGAGATCTCAAACATGCAGTTCATGCAAGACAGCCCAAGAATTTACAGGACCTGGAGGCTTTTTGCCAGGAAGAATGGGCAGCTTTACCATCTGAGAAGATAAAGAGCCTCATCCACACATAGCACAAAAGACTTCAAGCTGTCATTGATGTTAAAGGGGGCAACACACATTAAGAACTGGGGCATGTAAACTTTTGATCAGGGTCATTTGGGTAGTTTCTGTTGTCATTATGATTGAAAAAGAGTAAACACAGTTGATTGATAATAAATGGCTTCAGCCAAACACTACCCATGAGTGACAGAGTGGTCATAGAAAGGTTAAAAGTAGCTGAATATTTTAGGTTATAGGAGGAGATCCACCCTGTAAAGACAATAGAAACAGTAGCTCCAAGCACTTGCTTGCCTTTATTTTTCTAAATATCTAATTTTAGAGTCAGTAGTAAGAATCTGCTGTTTGACAACACTCAGAGCACATTTACTAAGCCAGGAACACATTTTGTGCTTCATGTTTTATGTTAAGCAGTGTGCCTGTTTCAGTTTTGGATAGACATACAAATCGGTCAAACACAATAGCTCCTTGCCTCTGGTTACTGGAATTACTTTGTCTGTTTCTATACTTCGTTATAAAACCCAGGTTTATTAGAACTGTTCTGCTTTAACTGTGTTTCTAAATTAATATTATCAATGAGTGGCTGAGAACATTTTTGAGAGCAGTGTGCGCATACGCTAATAACACATTTTGGCCATCCGCCCTAAAAAAAGCTTTAAAGTGTTTAAAAAATGGACTGATCATGCTAAAGATATTCTATACATTTTAAAGTCGTTGATTAAGTGCATTAAAGCTCCATCTGGTGTGAACACTGATAGCAAATGGCAGCTGGACCAGCGAATAGGCAATTCCTCCAGCACTGGAGGGCTGCCAATGACTGGTTGCAATTTTATGATCACTTTGGAAACATATTCAGCATGTAATGGGAATTTAAATATGGCTGGGATCATATAATGAGGTATCCCCAGGCAGCTCCTCATCTTCTGCCCTTCCTCTGAACACAGACTTCTACTAAACACAGTATTTGTCAGCTGCGGGGAGCCTGGCCACATTGTGCAGCAGGCACATCATAATCCGTAGCACAGGCACTAAATAGTCCTTGTAGAATGAGGTTTCGAGGGACTATTTATCAAATAAGAGAATAGGGATTCACAAGCAGAAGTTATGTAATTAGCTTAATATTTTGTTTGTGTTTACCATGCGTAATTTACTAATGATAAGTGGATCATTTTTTTTACAATACCATGAAATTATAGTACTTTGCAGTCTGCCCGAGACTTTTCACTTAATAGTTTTCTTCTGCAAGGGCAAAGCCAAAACACTGTAGCAGCCTGTTTTACACTAAGATCTAGTCCTTGCTGCTCTTTATATTTGACACATGTTGCCATTTGACAGTGAAGGGAAATACGAATGATCTGTCTAACTAAAAGGGTTATAATCTAAATGAAAATGCTTTGGTGCTTCTGCCCTATTAAAATATTCTAATTGTTACTTAAAGCAGAATTAAACCACTTCTAAATGGGTAAGCATACTTTACAAGTGTATTCTTCTTCAGCATTGTCCGATCAATCTTTAGCTCCTGGCTCTGTCCCTTGCTGCTGCCATCTCTGCCGCCACCACTTGCGGGTTCCGAGTAATTTCTCTGTGGCCGTTGGGTGGCCACTAATGATGTAACTCTTGCGCATTGGGCATCTTAGAGATGCCGTTAATAGGTTGAGTGTGTACATTGCACGGTGCATGCGCAAACAGGAAATAAAAATTGCTGAAGAAATTAAGGTGACTTTTTTTTTACTAGAGGAGACTTTGCATGTCTCTTCTGCCAAAAATCCTGACCTCCCTGCAATTTTTTATTTTTCACACTATACTTACACTTTCATTTCAAGTGAATGACATTCCCATCTTAGCGAATTGTTTTCCCTATTGGAGAATTTTCCCTCAGTTCCTGCTCTTGTGACTGTAAATGTTTTGGATTTCCCATAACATTCTTTCTTAGTGGCAATGGCTAATAGGACAAATAGAGAAGTCAATCTCTCCTTTGGGGACAGAGACAGCAATAAAAACCTGACATGGGGTCTATCCCTGTCCCACTCTATCCAAGTTTAAAAAAAATGTGTTTACACACTGTAATTGTATATTTTCAATATTTCTACATTAATATTTATATAAAAAAACTCTTTAGTCAAAGTAAACCATTCTTACCAAAATGACTGTAAAACATAATCAAGTTTTATTATCCTCATTGATCTCTGAAGCCCAGGACATGCTAATATGCAACCCTTGCCTAGAAAGGTGTGGTCTGGCCTACCCTGTTCTTCTTCCCATATAGGATGGGACTAACTAGCCCCTAAATGCGCCAACAAAAGCATCAACATTTACATATTATAAAGCCCCAGATTTAGATCCCCAGGACTCCTATGAAGAAAGTCTCTGAACAGGAGTCAGGCTGCCACTAACAGACAGTTAAAACCACAATTAACCCCTTCATGACTGAGGCCTTTTTTCATTTTTTGTACCCATGAAGTTTAACATAATCAGCGTACATCAAAACAAAAGGTGTGCAAAGCCCTACCGTTGGTTGTCTTTAGAAAGCAAACAAAGCCTCAGTAGAAAAACCCATTTCCTGCCAGCATGCTACAGAGATGGACTATTGCGTGGAAGCAGTATTTTCTCTATGGAGTTTCGACAAGACCCTATGCTTAGTCAGAGAAATAACTCTCCAATCAAAAGTGAGTCAGAGCTGTCCTAATTGCAGAGCTATGGCTCTAATTCAGAATAGGGCATCAGACCTCTGCAGAGAGACTTCTACTTCCACACATAGAACTCAGGCTTTGGCTGATTTCTAAAGGTAGCCAGCTGTAAGACGTTGGACACCTTTTGTTTTGGTGCGCCTGTTTGTTTATTTAAACTGAAAGTGTAGTTGGACTTTAAGTAGGAAAGGTTTACTTTACCATAAAAACACCAACCACTATATGCATTGAGTATGAGTTTAATGCTGGCATTGAACCTGTAATGTGTCAGCAGTCTGCTCAATTCCAAATAGTTGGCTACAGGAGAGTGTGTCTGGGATAGGAAGCTGTATCAAAAGTGTAACTTTTGGCCCAGTTTCATGAGCGACCTACTGTAGAGGTGTTATGGGCATGCAGGGATTACAGATTTCAGTGGTAACAATTTAATTAGGCTTTATTGACATTGTGGGCACTTTTATTCAGACTTAAACAATTTTTGACTTTTCAATCTAACAACAGAGCTGGGGTGCATAAAGTACACACTGCCACATTGTCAATGTCCTGTAAATGCCTCTATCTAAAGTATGTTCACATTTGGATCACTCTGTGGAACCCATTATATTATTTGTACAAATCAAGCAATATTAGCCTACATGTGGGATACTGTTAATCAGTTATTATATAATCTGGGAAGTATTTATACAGAAACCAAGGAGAACACTATAGTACTGCATAGTGGTTAGATATTAGTTAAGACACCAACAATTCTGTATTATAACCAATGCAGTGTGCAGTTACTAAAGCAACCTATGTATGAGCCAATACTCTGGCTGATAAGGTCATTTTAATATTAATGCGCCAATAATTCATAAACGTATGGAGACAATGAGAGTCAAACAGCTCCCCTATACAGTGTCAAACAAAGATCACTTTTTAACCTCCATTATTATTTTTACTGTCCTCTGCAAGATTTGTAGCTTTGTCTTAGTTAATGAGCATTTTTGTTGCCCTGATCTTCTAAAAAGATCCTTGACCAAAGTCAAAGCATTCATTACAATAAAAGAACCCAGATTTAGATGTTAGCTCCACTGCTTTCCCATTTTAGAAATATTGCATTTCTTAGCAGCATGATTTGATTTTACCATCATCTGAGTGTTGCTTCAGCTCAATAGCCCTGGAGATGGACGTCCTTGGGAAACCCTTTCAGAACTTTTCTCAGGGCCACAAGTCTAATATAGCTAACAGGTCAGGTAACCATTCAACATCCGCTACTACCCCCTTGCCTGTAAATAAGGCAAACATCAAATATCTAAGGTCATCCAGTTAGAAATCTTTCAACAATCCAATTACTCTTAAACATTGTAATTAGCTGTCATTCATAGTTTTAAGCTTTGTCATAGATGTTTTTAATAAACTGTAGACTGTTCCACAACAGTAACTCACTATAGGACTATAAACCATATGAATACACTTCTGCCCTCCTACTCTAGTATAGCATGGCTTGCCTCTTAAATCTCAGTGACACACATGCACACATTGTAAAGGTTCTGTGTAGACAAACAATTCTGGATATTAAAGTATAATTAAAAATGTTATTGCATATATCTACTGCTAGCAAGCAGTAGATATATGCAAAAACATTTAAATTTTTTTTAAAAGTTACAAAAAATGTAATTAATTACCTTTGTCACCACCGCTCGCTCCCGTCTGAAGATCTGCAGCTTAATGAGCGGCCGAGCAGGATGATGGGGCAGGCGCATGCGCAGTAGAGATCTTCCGCAGGAAGGAGAGGAGAGACACAGTGGAGGTGAATGCACACAGCCATAAGCGCACACGTCGGACAGACAAGGTGGGACCCGCGGAGTGTGCACTGGATCAGAGACCGGCACCAGCGCTGGAGGGACTTCTCAATTTAAGTGAAAGGAAGAAGATGATCAAATCAAGAGGCATCATTTAAGGTAAGTCCTTAAAGCAGCATTGGGGGACGAAAAAATGTGTCACTTTAATGTCAGATTGGAATAATTTTAATCCTTTACTATAAAGTGTGCAAATAACATCAAAATATGCACATATTATCTATTCATAGCACACTCTGTGTGACAAAAAACATTCTAAAGACAGAATGGCTTGTGTCAGACCACATAAGGATGAGGATCATTACTAATTATAACATTATAACATTACAGGAGGACCTGGATAAAATAGGGGAGTGGGCATTAATGTGGCAGATGAGGTTTAATGTCGATAAATGCAAAGTAATGCACTTTGGAATTAAAAATAAACAAATGGGTTATACAATTATGGGTATGCCGCTGGGGAAGTCAGAAATGGAGAAGGATTTGGGGGTCATTGTAGACCACAAACTGAAAGGTAGTTTGCAGTGCCAGGCTGCTGTAAACAAAGCTAGCAGGGTCTTGTCCTGTATTAAAAAGGGGATGTATTGCAGGGACAAGTCTATAATTTTGCCACTTTATAGATCATTGGTTCGACCTCATCTGGAGTACGCGGTCCAGTTCTGGTCACCAGTACTAAGAAAAGATGTCCTTGAGTTGGAAAAAGTCCAGCGAAGGGCAACCAAACTAATTAGGGGTATGGAGGACCAGAGCTACGAGACGAGGCTACTAAATTTAAACATGTTCACATTAGAGGTGAGGAGATTAAGGGGGGATATGATTTCCATGTACAAAATGTTTAATGGTGGTAGCAACATTAGCGATAAACTGTTTAAAATTAACTCCGTTACAAAAACTAGAGGCCATCACCTAAAATTGGTGGAAAAAAAATTCCAGCACAAGGGGCGAAAGGGGTTCTTCACAGTAAGATCAGTTAGGGTCTGGAACTCACTGCCACAGGCGGTGATTTCAGCAAATAATGTGGAATTGTTCAAGAAACTTTTGGACGATTTCTTAAGGGACTGTAATATAAAGGGGTACGGGTACTCCTAGAATGAGATCCTAATAGGTTGGACTTGATGGACTAATGTCTTTATTCAACCTCAAATACTATGTAACTATGTAACTAATGAACGGAGGGGCACCAATAGTCTTAAAACCACAGTGAGTTAAGTAAGCAGATCAGACTGCCATTGAGCAAAAAGAACAGCAGAGAGGGTCACAAACATGCAAGGTTGGCTTGCCTTGCATTGTAAATGCTATGGAGCATTGAGGCTGGAAGAGAAGGGAGCTGTGGCAGGACAGCTTTTTTTTTATGCCTGTGCCTCCGCTTTAACAAACTGTTGTATATTCTAACTGTTATGTTTCCCTTGTGCATTGTATCTAAACTGTATATAAAGTATAAAGTTCTAAGAAGACAGTACGTACCTACTTGAATTATATTTCAACAAAAGTTGTTTCATAATTTTAAAATAAAAGTAATGTTGCTAGTAGTAGTTAGACAATTTCAACTAGATTTGTGTAGTAGTGTTAAAGACATTTTACCACTCATCTGAGTGGATCCTGCGGACGTAACTAAGTACTGAGGAACTGAGAAGACCACCACCACCATCACCATTAGTGGTGAAACATCTTCAACAGTACTAAACAAGTCCCATAGAATGTGACTACCTATAACTAGCAATACCGTGAGCTCAATAAATAAACTTTCACAGACATCAAGGATTGTTCGGCCGCAATTCAATCGGCACGCACAGGAAACCAAGGCAAATCAATGCATGTGGTCTGGTCTGGTCAGGTCAGAAAAAATAGTGCATTTTTTCTGGCCAGAACGGACCACAGGCATTGATCGCATTGATCACAATGCGGCTGATCGCATTGCGGCCGGAGGCTACAGTGTCCTTCGCTTCAATGGACCGTCACGCTCCCTCCCGCCCCACAACAAACTGAGTCGGCCGCAATGCGATCCAGTGCATTCCGTCCACAATCGGGCCGGAACGCACTGTGGCTGCTGTGAACGGGTCCTTAGGGTACCACTTCCCTATTTCAGACTATGTACAACAATTACAAATGAAGGACTTTTAAGGCACCCACTCAAATGCTGTATGATTTTACAAGATCAAAATTCTTTATTTGTATAAATAACTGTTTAAAACATGAAAAATAACTGACATTTTACATGAATGTTCAGGTAGATATTAACACATCACAAACCATATTTACCTACATGTTTCACATTTCGCTTCTTCAGGATCTCAGTGAGACACTATTAAGGTACATAGAACATCAGATAACTTTTAATGTACTAAAATGATGTATTTGAAGCGTCATAGAGCCATGTTTATGAGGATGTCAGCTAAACTAATCTTGTGGGCAAGCGTTGGTGCAATAACACAAAATCTTCCTCACTGTCATGCCAAATAGAGTAATACATCTAACATTACAGTAATATATCCCTTTAAATATTGTACATATAATAAGGAAGATTTTAATAAATATATAGATATTGTGGCAGTGCGTAGCAATGCCACAGTATAATTTGGGTTTTTGGTCACCTTGAAATAGCTCCTGAAAGGGTGGTGTGTATACTCTCTTATTTGGGTTATGATCCTTTTAAGGGCAACCAACGGTTAATTGCCCTGCAGGTAGAGAGGTTAAGAGAGAGGAAACTCCTCAGAGTGGAGAGGATGGCATCTTTGGTGGAGCCACATGGGAGTCAAGTCAGGCACACAAGAAACAGCCTGGACACTGGGAGAGACTGAGTCCGAGGGGGCCAGTGACACACGGTGGGATTCACACAGGTGTGTGGAAAGCCGCTGGAAGCTGAGTCCTGGGATTGGGACACTTGGACTGTGTATGACAAGCTTGAGTTGGTGAGACTGTTCATATTATTTTGCTGAAGATAAATGTACTTTATGTTTGTTATGCTGAAGATAAGCTACTTTCTGTTGGTGGAACAATAAAATATTTTTTTTATGTTAAATGGCTTGAGAGTGGTCACTAAGCGCTCACCATTATGCTAATATCCCATAAATATCACAATACATACATGACAGTACCTACCCCATAGTGTGGTAGAGGGTAGCTATACAGTACAGCTAACTAACAGCACAGCTTTCTTATGACCAAGTATAATTGCTTATAATATGCTTATTACTTAAAGCCTCAAAAACTCCATATATTCAGTATGTATATATACATTTATATA